>NC_088797.1:73135523-73313770 GCF_011386835.1 Chrysemys picta bellii | reverse complement strand
GGGAGGAGAAACTGTTGATCACAAGGAATATTCTTGAGTAGTGTGGCTCTAGAGACCTCTATCATAGTCCACCTAAAGGTAAATCTTCAGAGCAGGGTTTACTAGGCTAAATAGTCAGAATTAGTATGTGAGCATGTTCGGCAACAACTCAAGAACAGAAGGTATTACACCTAGGTAAAAATGCACCTTAGTAGGTGGAAGACTACCTTCTCATCCCCCCCATCCCACCCCCTCCACCGCCCAATATGCCCAATATTTACAACATGGGAAACAAAAGTCTACCCATTATGCACTGAATAAACCAATATTACAAGTGTAATGATTTATGAGCAAACTATTCCCAACCTCTGCAAAGCTGTTTTAATACATAAATAAATAAATATGCTTGGCACCTTCACAATACTTCTCATCTTACATGGCTGCACTAGTATTAAGACATTCATCTGTCTTTGCAACACTGCTTAGAGGAGATCAAAGTGCCCCTGATTGTTGGCACCATTTCACGGATAGAGAAACTAAGGCAAAAGGTTAATAGAATTGTCCAAACACAACGTGTGTCAGGGTCAGGTCCGGCTCTAGGCACCAGCAAAGCAAGCAGTTGCTTGGGGCGGCAGATTTGCAAGGGGCGCAAGAATCCAGCATGGGAGCTGAGAACCAACAGGGGGCCCTGGGAGCTGTAGTTCCTTGGTTAGCTCCCTCCCTATAGAGCCAGCCCTGGAGCAGGGAAAGAACTACATTTCCCAGTATTCCCCTTGGCTACTAGCAACAGGAAAGGGTGGGGGAAGGAATATGGAACTGAAATCTGCAGCTTGCTGTGAATGGTAGGAACAGAGCCAGCTCTAGGTTTTTTGCCGCCCCTCCCCCCCCCCCGCACCCCTGTATTGCCCCAGCCCTGGACTCTCCCCCACCCACACCCCCTGCTGCCCCAGCTCTAGCCTCCCACCTGCACCCTCCTGCTGCCCCAGCCCTGGGCTCTCCCCCACCCACACCCCCTGCCCCCCACCTGCACTCCGCTGCTGCCCCAGTCCTGGGCTCTTCTCCCCCCCCCCCTCCCCCGGCACTCCCTGCTGCCCCAGCCCTGGGCTCTCCCCCATGATCCGCACCCCCCTGCCACCCCAGCGCTGGGCTCTCACCCCACCCGCACCTCCTGCCGCCCCAGCCCTGGGCTCTTTCCCCCCCGCATCTCCAGCCACCCCAGCTCTGGCCCCCATCCGCACCTCCTGCCACCCCAGCTCTGGGCTCTCCCCCGCCCACACCCCCTGCAGCCCCAGCTCTGGCCCCCACCTGCACTCCCCTGCTCCCCCAGCCCTGGGCTCTTCCCCTCCTCCCCCACACCTCCTGCCGCCCCAGCCCAGGGCTCTCCCCCAAAGAAGGAATTGGGGGGACTAAATGGACGGTGCACCTCTCTCTCTGAAGCCTAGCAAGGGAGGTATGTGAATCCCACTAGAATTTAAAATGAAAAGTAAGGAAGGGGAGGCTCTGGACCTGGGCAGCTTTAGATACAGTACCAGGCACTTAGGAGGATTTCCACTTCTGAGCCATGGAAGCAGAAATTGACTTTTCCTTTCCAGATATAGCTAATATTCAGAAAGGGAATCTAGCACCTGCCTTCCAGATTTGAACACCCTCAAAATTCAGGAGTGCTCAAGCTCAATTTGGGCCGCTGTTACTTCATTTCCCCCAAATCAAATATACTGATCCACTGTAACTTGCTGTAGAAAAAGTAGAATAAATTGAGCAAGAAATTCTTCCCAGTGGTTATTAGGACTGGAATTGCTATTTTCAACAGCCATTGCTTTTTTTTTTTTTTTTTAAGTTTTAGTTTTATTTGTTTAAAAGGAGGACCGTGATACTGCATTCCCCATAGAAACAAAGAATGGAACAAAAGAATAATAAAGGCACCTCAACTTTTCCTCATTTATGTAGGACAGTCTTATAATATGCATCCAGATATCCTCCAGTCACACAAGCTGAAAATTGTTCCACTTTACTACTGTTCTGTAACCATATGGGAACCAATCCTGTCTGTGTTCTGTGCACATCCAAAATTCCTGCTGAATGACCCGCCCTGGGAGCGAGAGTTACCAGTGACCCAGGGCTGGGGCGGCAGGAGGGTGCAGTTGGGGGGGGGGGGGGTGAGAGAGCCCAGGGCTGGGGTGGGGGGCAGCCCCAAATTTTTTTGCTTGGGGCAGCAAAAAAACCCAGAGCCGGCCCTGGTCAGGGTGAAAGCTAGAGTTAGAACTGGGCCTTGTTCCCAGTCCAGTGCTCAGACAACTGGCCCATCAGAATATATCCTTTACTGTAAATCCTTGTATTTCAAACTATTCTCATTGCTTACTCACATAGAAGATACCTGGTGAATATTATCCTAATACAGGGTGTCCTCGGACTTACAACACAATTCGTTCCTCAGATGTGCGTTGTAAGTTGAAATGTTGTAAGTGGAAACCGCTTTTCCCATAAGAATCAATGGTATGAAGGGGGATTGGTTTCTGAACCAAGACTTGATACGCTATTTTCACCACAATAACCCAGTTTTTTGTACTAAATGAATTATAGATTATAGACTAAAGTTGTAACGTCAATGTATTTACTGTACACTGTATTTTTGTAAACAGCATTCAAACAAACATATAAACTCCAATCTTGATTTTTTAAATTGTCACAGATGGAGAATCCACAACAACCCCAATGATTATTTGCACCATTAAACTTGCATGTAATTTCCAGTCTGAATTTGTCTAGCCTCAACTTCTACCCACTGGATCGTGTCATACCTTCCTTTGTTAGGCTGAATAGCCCATTATTAAATATTTGTTCCCCATGTAGATACTAACAGATTAATCACCCTTTAACCTTAGCTTTTTAAAGCTAAATAGACTGAGCTCCTTGAGTCTATCGTTATAAGGCACATTTTCTAATCTTTTAATCTTTCTTGTGACTCTTCTCTGAACCTTCTCCAATTTATCAACATCCTTCTTGAATTGTGGGCACCAGATCTGGACACAGTATTCCAGTGCCAAATAGAGAGGTAAAATAACCTCTCTACACAAGATTTCCCTGTATATACATCCTAGTTTCACATCAGCTCTTTTGGTCTCAACATTACATCACGTTCAGCTGATCATCCACAATGCACCCAAATCTTTTTCAGAGTCACTGCTTTCCCCATCCTATAACTATAGAGCCTACTTTCTTTGTGCCCAGATGAATACATTTAACTATAACATAACACACATTATTTTCTGGTACCCAGTTTACCAAGTGACCAAGATCGTTCTGAATCAGTGACCAGCAGTGTGGGAGTGGGCTCAGGGCTGGGGCTTGGAGGCATGAGGGCTCGGGGTGGGGCTGGAGATGAGGCGTTTGGGGTGCATGCTGTCCCAGGGCTGTGACAGGGAGAGAGAATTCCCCTCTATTGTCTCTCCCCGTAGCAGCACGGGGGCTGGGGGGAGAGCTGCCTCTCCCTGCCGCGGCAGCTCCAGGGCTGGGGCCACAGGATAGGCACCTCTCTTCTGTCTGTGGCAGGTCTGTGCCGGGGCTGGGGAAGAGGCGCATCTCCCCCAGCCGCGGCAGGTTCGTGCCTGGGGAGAGGTGCCTCTACCCCAGCCGTGGCAGGTCCGGGTCAGGCTTGGTTAGGTCCAGAGCTGGGGAAGAGGAATCTCTCCCCGATGCAGCCCTGAGAGCCTTTATTTTATTTTATTTTATTTTATTTAAGAGGCTGTTGCACGGCCGCGCAGCTTAGAGGTAATTTAGGTGACCAATCCTCTTCATTACTTACAATCCTCCCAATTTGTGTGTCATCTGCAAACTGAAATAGAGTAGAGCCAAGAACCTATCCATGTGGGACCCCACTGGAAGCAGACCCACCCAATGATGATTCCCCATTTACGGTTACATTTTGAGACCTATCACTTAGCCAGTTTATATTCCATTTAACGTGTATCATGTTAATTTTATATCTGTCTAGTTTCTTAGTTTCGGGTGGTACCAAGTCAAAGTCAAAGTCCATTAAGTCAACACTATTACCTTTATCAACCAAATTTGTAATCTCATCTGAAAAAGATAAAGTTAGGGAAAACCTAGATCCTGTCAAACTACATAGCAGAATACACCCACGTTCACATCTATAATATCATGGCAAAATTCACATAGCAGCGTTGTATGTGAAGTTATAAACATAAGCTGAAATCATGACTAAAATATGTTTTCCAGATAAGTCTGGGGAGTGGTCAAACTAGTTCCTCAAAAACAAAGGGTAAGCTGATGTCTCAGCCAGGTGTAAACGATGCTGATGGGCCATTACTTGCTAAGGGGACATTCTTTGTCAGGAAAGGGAGGGGGGCAAAAATATACATCTTAAAGAAACAGCATTGAGTTTCCTTCCACACAGACTTCCTATCACCTTGCTCCCAGCTGGAAATGCTTCTCAAAGGGGGGTATAGAAGAAAAGGAGGGGCAGATACCCCAAGACATCCCTCTCTCTCTCCCTGCCCATCACTTTCACTGCACCTGAAAAGACAAAGGAAGCAGCCATTGGACATTGGGAGCAGGGTTTATTGGTCATATATTATGTTTAGAAATTCAAGTATGTTTTAGTACTGGCAGTATAAGACCTCCCACATCATTCAAATTGAAAACCCCCATGATCATGCATCTTTTTTTCTCGACACATTATAGATAGGTGCTTAAGGAAGCAGCCATCCTGTTCCCTAGTGTGACTGTAGCAGACGGGAACCAGTACCCCCATCTTGTGCTGTGTTAGGACATTGGTCCATAAGCATTAAAGATCATTTCCTTCCACATTATCAGTGATTCAAACAGGTAAGAGCATTTTTGACAGAAAGCCACTCCCTTTCCTCTCCCCCCCCCCCAATCCTTGCTAAATAATTGATTGTAATATTCCAATTGTGTGACTCGTCCCACCAGGTTTCGTAATACCAGCTAGATTGAATTTATGCTCATAAACAAGCAATTCCAGTTTGTCTTGTTTATTACTCAGGCTCCTAGCATTGGTGTATAAGCAAACATGAACTATCACCAACAAGTCTTTCTCCGTCGACCTCAGAAGCCTATCCAATCTTAGAGTGATGTCTCGTGTCTTGGCTGCAGGACACAAGCATGCCATCCTGCTGTTCGCCTAGCCCTTGCAGAGTGTTCTGAATCTCCAACAAGGATTTTCTGTCGATCTTCGATGGTTTGAGAACTCTGCAGGCAAACTTGATTTTCTTACAAGTTGAGTCAAGCTGCATTCCACATGTGCCCCTTACATCTCTCCATTCCCTTGGACATGAGAGTTATCTTCCATAGTTCCCATGTTGAGAACCTGGCATCTATTTGAAACTTTTAGCCATTTGGAATTCCTCCTCTTTTCTTCTCTCTCCGGTGACCATTGTCTTACTATCCTCACTTGTCTCCAAAGGTGTAGAATGCCGCCATGACATCTTGCCTCTATTGGTTACAAACTGCCAGGCCTCCTCTCTGACTTCCTCGCTCACCTATTCCTTTGTGGTCAGCTCCATTCTTACTTGAACCTGGGTGTAGTGTCTCAGCAGAGGGGTTCCTCTCCCTCCGGGTCTGTGGGAGGCCACTCCGTCCACTACACTGGGGTACTGATGTTTCCCAAACATGGTTTTCTAGAAACTCTTCAGCTTCTCTGATTCTTAGGAGCATCTCAAGGTGCTCATCCAAACCAAGAATCTTTTCCTTCAGCACAGCCAAAAACTTGCACTTCACATACGGGACTTCTGGCTTCAAGCTGGAAAGAGAACATGGCACATCTATTGCAGGTCACAACACCATTCTCTCTCAGTTTTCAGGATGTAGCTGGACTATTAGGAAGATCTTAAAAAGGCACACAAAGCCAATTGGAGTTGGGCACCTAGGTACCATTTGTTTCTTTGAAAAATCGTTTAGCTATAGGAAGTCCTTTAACTACCAAAGTATTTCTGCATAGCACTCAGGAGGTATTTATAGCTTCAACTTTCAATTGGGAGCAAAAACAACCACCACAAATAAATGAGTAAAAGTGGGAAGTAAACTTTAAGGTATCCTGAATGGACATCCCATTAGAAATTTGACCCTCAAAACAGTTCCATAGTTGGTCACCCATGACAAACAACAATACAACTTCCCCAAGGACCCAGTCAAAAAGTCAGCTGATGAACATATGTATTTCATTACCTGATATTAAATAGTTATGTGGTACCGTACCTATTATCTTATTATAATAATTGACTAGTCTATATGTAGAATGAGGAAAAGGGAAAACATTAATAACGCTGGGGACAGAAGGCAGTAGGCATGAAATCCATATGCAAATTACATTCCTCCAGGTATCAGTTGGCTTTGTAGTTGGAGGTTAGATATTTTAATGTTAATTTATGCATACAAGAAATTAATTTATCACACTGTTGTTTTCAGAGAGAGAACTGAAGACAAAATACAGAAGTTCTTCCCAACCACATTATCAAATTCATATAACTAACAACATTGTTCTATCTGTGGAAAACTTTTCAGATGCTCATACTGGAAGGATACAGAAAATTGACTACTTGGGCCTGGTCCACACTAACCCCCCACTTCGAACTAAGGTATGCAAATTCAGCTATGTTAATAACGTAGCTGAATTCGAAGTACCTTAGTTCGAACTTACCGCGGGTCCAGACGCGGCAGGCAGGCTCCCTCGTTGATGCCATGTACTCCTCTCACCGAGCTGGAGTACCGGCGTCGACGGCGAGCACTTACGGGATCGATCCGGGATCGATTTATCGTGTCTAGACAAGATGCGATAAATCGATCCCAGAAGATCGATTGCTTACCGCCGGACCCGGAGGTAAGTGTAGACCTACCCTTGAAATAATGCTTACCAGGGATACAGCACAGTGCAGAATGATTGGGGCCTAATTTTTTATTTAAGATTTATTAATGTAAACCAACTATGTACACCTGGAATAAAAAAGGTTATTTCTGTAACAATATTTGGAAGAGTTTCCAATTGTGTGGTGTGCATTTCTCCCCCATTTCTTTTTTTCTCCCTAAAGAGAGAAAAAATTTCTTGCTGCATTTTATTCACAAGAAAAAAAATTCTATCTTGCAAGAAGCATGAGACAAATGAGCATAACTGTGGTTTTCTGTAAATTTTTAAATATCTATCTATTGTGGAGCACTCTCCCTAGGAATCTTTGTAGTTTATGCATCTTAGATTTCTGTGTATTATATAAAAAAAATAACACACTACCCTCACTAGTGTACTCAATATTTCTGTTATTCTGTTTAAGTTCTAGTGGAGTCGGCTCTCAGGCAGAACCTATAAATTACCACATGTTGTCAAGCATAACAGCTTACAGTCAGCTGGTTCTGATCTGTGAGCCGGTCTGCTGTTCACGCATTCTAGGCACATCAGTGAGGGTATTGAAAGGACTAGAGAATGTTTGTTTATTGGATGAATCCAAGAATTCTGAGTACAGGACAAGCAGCCAGTAACTCTTAAAAGATACATTGTCAAGTATTTTTAAGCTTACTTATGCTTTTCATTGGTACAAGTAATCTCTCACCTACCACATATCACTGCTAGATAACACAGACTAGACCGATCTGCTTGTCAGAAAGCATGCTAACTAAGTGAAATATTTGAAGTCTCTGAAATAACGAACAGTATAAGTTCTAAACTAATTTTTTTATCCTTTTCAAAATGGTTTAGCATGATTCAGGTTGATTATAATATTTAGAGGTTCTTTGCTGCAAATAAGCTTGGTGAAAAAAATCCTAGTTCTACCATTTCCGACTTTCCAATTAATAAACAAAATTTCTTCCCCTTCCTTCCTGATCCAGACTGTATGGAATTAAAATAAGTAAGTAGGAGACTTTTTAAAAAAAAATTGGTTTGGTTTGTGTGTGTCAGGTTATTTAGGAGCTCCTTAACTCAAAGCATTCAGAAGTGAGGGGAAAACAAAGGGCTTGGCTACACTTGCGAGTTAGAGCACATTAAAGCAGCCCCGGGTGCCCTAGCTTACTAACCGTCCACACTGGCAAGGCACGTAGAGCGCTCTGACTCCAGAGCTAGAGCGCTTCTGGTACTCCATCTTGGCGAGAAGATTAACACTTGGTGTGCATTGGCTGAAACGCCCGGGCGTCAGTGTGAACGAGGTGTTGCATTACTGCACTCTGATCAGCCTCCGGAAATGCCCCATAATCCTCTTAAGTCAAGTGGCCACTCTTATCATTGTTTTGGAATCACTGCAGGCATGCCGATATGCCCTTTGAAAGCTCTGTTTCTGACAGCCGGCATGTTTATCTGCTCTGAGACAAAGCAACCACTACTGTGGAATGCTGTGAGTGAGACAGGCCCCCAAAACCCACTCTCTTTCCCCCCACATACACACAACAAACTCCCTGTCACACTCCACTCCATCTCCACCCATTTGAAAAGCACGTTGCAGCCACTTGCATGCTGGTATAGCTACCACAATGCACTGCTCTCTGTGGTCGTTGCAAGAGTTGCTAATGTGGCCATGCCAGTGCGCTTGCAGCTGTCAGTGTGGACAGATTGCAGCACTTTCCCTACTGCACTCTAAGAAGGCTGGTTTAACTCAAAGCCCTCTACATCTGCAAGTGTTGCCATGCCCAAAAAGTAATTAACTATTGATAACGTGGGTCAAATCCTAGATTCTTATTATTCTTTACTAAGGTGCCAAGCCTACAAATTAGTTTATCTACATGCAAAGTCCCCTTGACTTCAATGGAATTACTCACATGCTTAAAGTTAAAAATATGTGCCTACAGACCTTCATCTACCAATACAACTGGTTGCAGTAATCAATTCATATTTATACTCACACACACATTGGTATAATCAGAAATGTATAACATAATTGGCTCTTAGAAACATGCTTTTCTCCTCTGCTCCCCCACCACACACACACACACACACACACACACACACCCCGCCACTGCCAAGAAATTTTGAAAGCTAAAGTGTTACAAAGAATCACTTTTGACTTCCAAATAACTGCTACTTTTCTGAAATTTTATCAGAAAAGCAATGCAATGTAGCCACCCTTTTTCTCTTCAGTTGTCTGCCATCAGTTAAATATAGGAGGCATTTCCAGTACAGAGGAGGACTGGAATATCACACGAAAAGATCTGGAGGGCCTTGAAAACTGCAGTACTAGAAATGGGATGAAATTTTATAGTGCAAAGTCATACACCTAGCGACTAACAGCAAGAATTTTTGCTAAAAGCTATGGACATATCTGTGATGCTGATAAACCAAGTGCCAGCTCTGGTCAAGGCTGTAAAAACTGACAAACTCATACCTGGAAACCAGACCTGTTAATTTATGTGTTAGTGTTGCTCAAAATATGTATGAGTCTTATAAGAATGTATTTAGTGTTTAGACTTTATAGAATATTTGTAAGGTGCTGCAAGTATTACTCTTATTTGTAATGTCTGTATCCCATGCTACGAGGAAATATGTAAGCTGTGCATTATAACTTTGGGAACATTTGCCCTACACTTGCAAACTCAGATGGGAAAAGTCCTCTTCTTCCCCCGCCCCTCTCCGCCCAGCACAGAAGAACTGTCAACATCAGATAGGCCAACAAGGAGCATTGCAATTCAAAAGATTGGTGAATGGGTCTATTACATTATTATTGCCTATTACATGCAAGTAAGCATCTCCTATGGACTTGGAGACTAAATAAAGGAAATAAAACAAAGACAGGAAAATTTTCCATCTCTTTGCTGTTTGAACTCCCACTCTGTCAGAAATATTAACTTGAAGCCCTGGGTCCATCCTGAAAGACATTTTGAATTGACAGGTCATTACAACAACACTATCACTCTTAGGATTTAGATTGCAATTCATTTGCGTGTATAGGTTTGCTTGCTTTAACATGTAAATAGCTCATTCCTTTTTCCTAGTTAATAAACCTTTAAATAGTTTATTACAGGATTGGCTACAGGCATTGTCTTTGGTGTATTATGTAAGGTACTAATTGATCTGGGGTACGCGACTGGTCTCTGACTATGGTGTGATTTTTGGTGTAAGGAACCATTTACCACTATATCCAGCTTGCCTAGATAGCAAGCTAGACTGGAGAATCTAAGGAGACTGTCTGTGACTCCATGGTAAGACTGTTACAGTGATCCAGGAGTTCACATTTGTCACTGGCTTGGTGAAATCTAATTATAGAACACCCCACCACTTTGGGGTGCCTGTCCTGTTTTTCACAGTCTGCCCTGAGGTAGGCATTCACAGTCACTAGCCAGTCCAGACAGTGTGACAATATCAATAAGAAGCAACAGAGGAGGAAAAAGACCTGGGTGTATTGGTTGATCACAGGATGATTAAATATCAGGAAAAATTTCCTAACTGTAAGAATAGTAGGACATTGGAACAAACTGCCTAGGGATGTTGTGGAAGCTTCTTCACTGGAGGTTTTCAAAAAGAGGCTGGATAGCAATCTGTCTTGGATGGTTTAGACACAACAATACTGCATCTTGGCATGGGGGGGTTAGAGTAGATTACCCTGGTGGTCCCTTCTAATCCTATGGTTCTATGACTATGTGCCACCAATGTAATGCGGCTGTGAAAAAAAGGCTAATGCAATCATATGGCCCATCAGGTAAGATAAGGTATTTCCAATAGAGACAGGAAAGAGAGTTCACATGATATGTGTGCAATTCTGGTCTCCCATGTTTAAGAAAGATGAATTCAAACTGGAACAGGTGCAGAGAAGGGCTACTAAGATAATCATAGGAATGGAATACCTAACTTATGAGAGGAGATTCAAGGAGCTTGGCTTGTTGAGCCTAACCAAACAAAGGCTGAGGGGAGATATGATTGCTCTTTATAAATACACCAGAGGGATAAATACCAAGGAGGGAGCAGCAGAGGCAAAAAACCTACTAAATTCAAGACTCAGTTTCATAAGTTTATGTAGAAGATAGTATGATAAGTGCCTACACTGGCATATAGCTGATCTGCCACGGCTAATAACAAATATCTCCAACAGCTGGTGATGGAAAATTGGGTGGGGAGGGCTCTGAGTTACTACAGAGAATTCTTTCCCAGGTGTCTGACTGGTAGGTCTTGCCAACATGGATATAAACTGGTCAACAACTTTAGGCTTGAAATTAGATGAAGGTTTCTAACTATCAGAGAAGAGAAGTTCTGGAACAGCCTTCCAAGGAGAGTAGTAGAGGCAAAAAAATGTAACTGGCTTCAAAGACTGAGTTTAATAAGCTTATGGAGGTGATGGCATGAGGAGATGGACCATATGCCATCGTAGACAATCTGCGACTGCTATTAGCAAATATCCCCAACAGCTGGAGATCGGACACTAGATGGGGAGGAGTCTGAGTTACTACAGAGTATTCTTTCCCAGGTGTCTGGGTGGTGGGCCTTGCTGATACACTCAGGGTCCAACTGATCACCATATTTGGGTTGGGAAGGAATTTTCCTCTACATCAGATTGGCAGAGACCCCGGGGTGGGGAAGGGTGTGTGTCACTTTCCTCTGCAGCATGGGGCCTGGGTCACTTACTGTTTTAAACTAGAGTAAATGGTGGATTTATTTTACACTGTAAGCCAAAGGAAAATGTTTCTCTTAATAAAAGCCATATCCACAAATACAAGGTAAACAGTCATATACCCATCTGCAGCTCCTTCTTTTATATAATAGTGTCAGTATTTTCAAACTTGAATGCTTAAAAACTTGAATTTGTGCCAATTGGCCTGATTTTCAAGAGTGCTGGGCATCCACAATACCAGTGAAGTCCATGGGAATAATTTAATTATTTAGGTGCCTAATTACAGATTTGGATGTTTAGCTTTAACTGTCCAAGTTTTAAAATGTTAGCCTACATGATTTATATTTTAAAAATAAGTTTATATTTCATCCTAACCCTGCACATCTGTACAGTGCTAGTGTAGTGAACAATTATTCATCTAATTTGTTGTTCTCCTATATATTTTGGTTTGCTAAAGGACTGCAGGGACTGGCATGCCTTCTTAGGCTGTGCTGTTTACTGGATGGTTTTGTTGCAGCTTCATTGAGGTGACTTGCAATTCCTCACAAATAAACAAAAATACATGCAAATTATTTCTACTTTGCATGGTCAGAAGGCTGCAGCCCTATTTGGGAGAGGTCCTAAGCTAGCATGGATTTACTTTAACTGTAAGAACACATTGTTAAAGAATAGTTATGCCTACAAAGAGCTTCCAGTCTAATTAGACAACACAAACAAAAGGTGGGAGGAGAAGCTGCAAGGACTTGCCCAAAGCTGCACAGCAGATCAGTAACAAAGCCAGGAACAAACCCGGGTCTCCTGACTCTTAGCCCCTTATGTTATTTATGTTCTTTACCAGACCATGCTGTGTCTCAACTTCTCAGTTTACAGTTGTCAGAGTTAAGAATGTTTGTTGCAGTATGATCCACAGTTCTTTGGTTTATTTCTTTACATTTATATGGCTGCATTGAGGATGACTGTTTGTTAGAGAGACAGTTACGGTGTTGACGTGGTTGAGTATTAAGGCAGCAGAGAAGCAATGCCTGGCTATTGCTGTCAGCTGGGGAACGACTGTTGCCTTAACTTGTGGTTTGTTTTTGTTGTTTGCAGTGTTAAAAGGAAATATGCTTGCGTAAACTGAGATCAAAGTTAATGACTATTTTGGGGGGACAGGTGGTAGTGGGGATAATAAAAGGTTTAATTTCTGCAAATGAAAATGAGATAATCTTGACTTCCAGGCACTCAGCAGATACATAGTATTTACTGCTCCCAAACTACTGAAATAGCAAACTGGAGTATATATGCTTTAATACTGTTTATAGTTTAAACTGTCTTCTCAAAGTGGTACTGTTGAGAGCATGCATAGCAGTGTGGTATATAACATACTGTGTTTCCAAATGGAACATAGAACTTCTATGAGGCTCAGTATATAGGCACCTGTTTAAAGTCTGCAACATATTTTAGTGCCAGGAACACTTGCGTGATCATTTAATTGGAGTGTGAGAGAAATGATTCTCAGTCTAAATAGTGGGGCTTGCCTTTACTTTGTATTAAACAAATAGATCTCTCCTATCTTCAACTACCACTAGAAGAACACAGCTGGGACTATTGGCTTCTTAAAAGAATAGCAAATGACAGTGTTTACTCATCTTTTTTGTAAGAACCCACAGTTCCAGAAATTAAGTTATCCTATCAACATCTAATTAAATTGGTATCAGCTGAGTTTTAATGGAATGCAAGACAATCTAAAGTAGTCTGCAGATGAGTGATATTCAGTATATATTACTGATTTATGGTAACACTGTAACAAAAATGCCACATATTACATGTGCTAATATGATTTCTAAATCACTTTTCTGGGACTTAGAATTTGTTTTAATTTCTACTCAAAACCCTAGACTAAAAAATATAGGTAGTATCATACTATTGTTTCATTATTGTACAGCATCATGTAAATTGATACAAAGCTCCTTGAATTCATAGGCTGCCCTCGTGCATTTTAGAAGTGGTTTGATATTTTGATTGTATGGATAATTGCATGAGAGAGAAATTGTATTGTTTTTTCCTACAGTAACTGAGCACCAGCATCTGTGATATGGAAACATGACCTAGTTCATGAAGAGCAGATGTGAACAGTAAGATCAGAACAGATGTATTCTTTAAAGCAGCTAGTCCCACCATATGTAAAGTTAGTGTTTCTATGTCAGTCAACACACAAGGGGAGGATTTTAAAAAGTACTCAGCATTGGCTAAAATGTTACCATTGACATCAGTGGAAATAAACTGAACTGATTTCAACGTGAGTGGTGTTAGGTCCACACAATTTTTTTTGTAAATCCCAACCCAAATGTTTAGAAGATTTATTGGGGGGGGGGGGGGGGAAGCGGGAAATTCAGGAAAATTGCCTTTTTTAAAAACAAAGTGCAGGATTGTGGAGTTATTTGTAAACGGCTTTTGGTATCCCACACCTTGTTTCAGCAAAGCACTTAAGTGTGTGCTCAACTTTCAAGCCAGTGCTTCAGTCCATCCCTATCTGGCAAAGCAATTAAGCATAGACTTAAAGTTACGCACAACTACAGTATAACATCTTAATTTGGCATACAGACCTGTTAATGCCCCAGTGCATCTTAATATGATATATCATACTTATATAGTGGAGGAGGCAACTTTTCTCAGTGGACTAGGAATCAGAAGACCTGGTTTCTAACCCCCAATCTGTGCTGGACTTTTCATTTAACTCTCTAACTCAGTTAGACATGCTATGTACATGCTGAACAGTCCTAACACCATTGTAATGAACTGGCTTATGTGCAGCGTATACCTGTACAATTGCCCTTTCCTGGATGTAATGTGTCCCTGCAGCTCATCATTCCTACTGGCTGGGCTAGTGGAGCAGTTGGGTAGAGAACTGAATGTCATTAGTTCTATTCCCCATACTGGCAGAACGCAGTTGGCTGACAGTGTGGTGTGTGTATGTACGCAGCAATGGATCATTACACACCATAACCACTCCTTTGAAACCATTATAAGATCAATGTTGTGCTGCTCCAAAGGTACTGTTAGGTGTTTTGACACTAGAACCTCAGTATACTTTGCTAAATGAAGCAAAGCAGTATGGATTGAATTGGGAAACGTGGAATCAAAAGCACTAAGATCAGTGATAAAACCCCTGGCCTTTTCAAGTCTTTCTTTTCATGCTGCTCTGAACATTTAAAATATTGCACAGGCTGTCCTGCCCGGTGGCACAACAAACATGGTCTTAATAAGTGGGCAAGTTCCCAAGAAACAGAAAGAAGCCTTTTCTCAAACCATATTTAACATGCTTATAAAACAAATGGTCTATTGCAGAACCAACTCCTCCTCAGACACAAAATTCATACAGGAGATTAGGCTCACCAGAGGCCAGTTTTTGAAAAAAGTACTCTTTTGTAGGACTGTTGACATGAGTACTTAAACATGGGTGAGGCCTTAATTATTGGGATAGAATCAGGGAGGTAAATAGATCAGCAGGCTGGATGCAAAATGTTTGTACTAGCTAGGGAAAGGGGGAACACCCAGGGAACCATTTACAATTAACAGTATAACGATGGGTAAAATAAACCTGCAACATAAGGTGATAAAGAGTATGGCCCTGTCTACAGTGGCAAAGTAGCTTTCTGCGTTGTAAAGCAGTAAAACAGCTTTCTGTGTTGTAACTCCCAAGGTGTACACACTGCCAAGCCACTTAGCGCACAGAAACTGCACAGTTGCAGCGCTGTAAAAAACCAACAACACCCTGATGAGAGGCGTACAGCTTTCTGCGCTGGGGGTACAGCACTGCGGTACCAGTGTAGACACCCTGGTTGACTACAGTGCTGTGATTGGCCTCCAGAAGGTGTTCTTGCCTCTCTGGTCATTGGTTTGAACTCTACTGCCCTGCCCTCAAGTGACCAACCATCATCCCCACCCCGTAAATTCCTTTGGAATTTTGAAAGTCCCCTTCCTGTTTGCTCGATGATGCGTACAGTGGTCTCAGCACCTCTTTCCAGGTGGCCATGCCTGCTCCATGCACCAGGCGATCCTCCACTTGGAGCAATGCTGAGCTGCTGGACCTCATCAACATTTGGGGAGAGGAGGCTGTCCAGTCCCAGCTGCGCTCCCACTGTAGGAATTATGATACCTACAGACAGATTTCATGATGCAAGACAGAAAGGGGCCATGACCGAGACACACTGCAGTGCAGCGTCTTATTGAAGGAGCTGCGGAACGCCTACCACAAGGCGCAGGAGGCCAGTTCTACAAAGAGCTGGACATGATACTTGGTGGCAACCACACCTCCACTGCGAAGGCCACTGTGGATACTTCGGTGGCTTGCATGCCAGTCGAGAGTGGACCAAGTCAGGAGAAGGAAATCTTCCACGAGGATTTGGAGGGGAAGGGGGACACAGAGGCAGAGGATGACTCGGAGGTCAGAGATGCATACAGCCAGGAGCTCTTTTCTACCCCAGAGGAGGCTAGCCAGTCACAGCTGTCAGATCTTGGCAAAGCCCAAACAGGAGAGGAGGCCCCTGGTAAGTGGATTTGATTTTGGGAATCACTGAAGCGAGTTGTTGGGGGCAGGAGGGTTGCAGAAAGCAGGCTTGGGTCTGTATGATGCACATACCACCGCATGCCTAGTCTGAACAGCGGTACAGGCTGTTGATAGACTCCCTCACTTCACGGGAATCTCCCTCAAAGATCTCCAGGAAACTCTCGCAGAGATACTGGGCAATCCATTGCCGCAGGTTCCTCAGCAGTGCTGCTTTGTTTCTTGCCCCATTAACAGTAACATTCCTGCACCACTGTGCCGTCATTGGGGGGGAGGTGGAAGGACCATTACTGCACACCGGCGAGCTGCATAGGGGCCAGGGCAGAAGCCGCAGGCTTGGAGAAGACCCTCCCTTGATTCCCTGCTCACTCTCACCAGCGAGATATCTTCCATAACGATCACATCCTGTGGAAAAAGTGGGGACAGGAATGATTATCAGGGCCCCCCTACAGTGCTGGCTCTCCCCAAGAGCCACATGCTCTGTGTACAGTTGGGTCGGGGAGCACTGATTTCCCCTGCCGCTACTCACCATTTTGGGGGTCTTAGGACTCTTGTGTGCTTGCCTGGGGTCAGCCAGTTAGTGACAGGTATGTGAATACTGACTGTGTTTTAAATCACTGAATCAGTGTTCTTTGTGTTGCAAACATTACTGCTTCTGTAAAATGTTGCGTTCTGGCTTCACAGAGATGACCTTGGGACCCCAGCCTCCCTCTTTTTTATCGGCGACTGAATGGCTGTGCAGAATTAGAAAGCGGCCAAGAAGAACTAAGGAGGACTTTCTCCATGAGGTTATGATGCACTCTGCCGCCAAGAAAAAGGAATTGAAGGAGTAGTGGGACAGCAAGAAGAGGGACCAAAAGGAGAACTCGGCACACCAGAAAGAAACCACCGAGTGGCTCTTAAACATTATGGAGTGCCAAGTGGACATGCCCCAGGCAATACTAGCTCTTCAAACCAAGCATCTCCGCTCCCGCCCTCCCCTGCAGCCACTGTCACAAAACTCTTTCCCATGTGCTCCATACACACCGCCAACACACTGTTATCAACCTCCTGGCTCCGCTCTCTACCCGCAGCATTACACTCCTCCCTCCTCACATCCCAGCACTGTGGACTCCCACCACCCACTGCACTCAACACCTATCCATCTGAAGTACAGCACCCACTGCATTGTACTCCAAAGGAGAAGGTTGGGTACGATTCCTGGACATACACAAATCTCTAGCTGTCCCAGGACCCCTCCTCCTCTTGAGACCTTCCCTTCCCCCACCTCTTATCCCCCTCCCTGCTGATGAATGTTTTCGTTTGAATCTCTCCTCCAGTTGTTGTCTTTTAATAAAAGATTTGTGTTGGCTTGAAAGCAATCTTTATTCTATTAAGTGAAAGCAAAAAGAGCACTGCAAAGCAACATACAATAATGTTAAGCCCCCTTCTTGCATCTTGGTTACCAATCACCGCCTAACTTTACAAGCACTGCAATCCCAAGCACAGCAACAAATATTGGTGGCTTTCAGCTTCAAATTGCTGTCTTAAGGCATCCTTATGATCCTTATGGCCCCACGCTGTGCCCCTCTAATAACACTGGTCTCTGACTGTTCAAACTCAGCCTCCAGGTGCTGAGCCTCTGCAGTCCAGCCCTGAGTGAAGCTTTCACCCTTCCCTTCACAAATATTATGGAGCGTACAGCACACGGCTATAAGCATAGGAATATGGTCATTAGCCATGTCCAGCTTCCCATAAAGGCATTGCCAGCAGGCTTTTAAATGGCCAAATGCACACTCAATGGTCATTCTGCAGTTGCTCAGCCTGTTGTTGAACCGCTCCTTGCTGCTGTCAAGTTGCCCCGTGTATGGCTTCATAAGCCACAGCATTAAGGGGTAGGTGGAGTCTCCCAGGATCACAATAGGCATTTCAACTTCCCCTACAGTGATCTTCTGTTCCAGGAAGAAAGTGTCTGCTTTCAGCTTCTTGAACAGGCCAGTGTTCCAAAAGATGTGTGTGTCATGCACCTTTCTGGACCAGCCTGCATTAATGTCTGTGAAACACCCACGGTGATCCACAAGCACCTGGAGAACCATTGAGAAATACCCCTTGCGATTAATGTATTCAGTGGCTAGGTGGTCTGGTGCCAGAATTGGAATGTGCATGCCATCTATCACCCCTCTTAAGTTAATGAAGCCTATTTGTGCAAAGCCATCCACAATATAATGTACGCTGCCCAGAGTCAAGGTCTTTTGGAGCAGAATGCCATTAATGGCCCTGCACACTTCCATCAACATGACTTCAACGGTCGACTTTCCCACTCCGAACTGGTTAGCGACCGATCGGTAGCAGTCTGGAGTAGCAAGCTTCCACAGTGCAATCACCACATTCTTCTCCAGCGACAGGTCAGCTCTCATTCTCGTGTCCTTGTGCTGCAGGGTTGGGGCGAGCTCATCACACAGTCCCATGAATGTGGCTTTCCTCATGCGAAAGTTCTGCAGCCACTGCTTGTCATCCCAGACGTGCATCACAGTGTGATCCACCACTCAGTGCTTGTCTCCCGAGCCCAAAAGTGGCGTTCCACTGTGGTCAGCACCACTGTGAATGCCACAAGCAATCTCAGGTCGTAGCTACTACATGTGGCGAGATAAATGTCACACTCCTCTTGCCTTTGTAGTTTAAGAAATAACTCCACTGCCACTCGTGACGTGTTGGTCAGAGCGAGCAGCATACTGGTCAGCAGTTCAGGACCCATTCCTGCAGCCTGAAAGAGGCGGGGTGCGCAGTACAAAAAGCATTGAAAGATGGTGCCAAATGCGGACAGAAGCACAGGGATTGCTGGGATTTGAAGCAATGCATCACAGAACATTGGGACAGGACCCAGGATGCCCCGCAACCCCCTCCACCTTCCCACAACTCTTAGCAGCAAAGAGAAAGAGGTGCTCTGTGGGACAGCTGCCCAGAGTGCACTGCTCTGAATACCACTGCAAGTGCCGCAAGTGTGAACACGCTATGGCAAAGTCAGCTGTCAGTGTGAACACACACCAGCGTTTTTTCTTCTGCGCTCTGAGTGGCGCTGTAACTTTGCCAGTGTAGACGTGCCCTAAGTGAAGAGACTGGAGTCTGAGTTCTTGAGGAACTGTGTGGAAGAGGTCTCGGGGAACCTAAAACCTTTGGCACTGGGAAAAGATTGACTTTGATTCACCATTAGTTGAATATCCTTATGGACAAATAAAAACATTTGGGGCAATTTATGATTTCTAGTGCTAGAGGCGCAAGTTAGAACCTGTTTTTGTGGGGGCTGTGTAATGGTTATTTACCTTTTTATGTAAAACAGTGCATTAAACCAAACATGTTTTATATTATATGTATCCTCAACTGAATTTATGTACAGAGTGGGGAGGAGGGATTGGCACATCTATCTTTAATCAAAGGTCTTGAAAATAATTAGTACAATATAATTTTTAATGTTGGCATACAAATATGCAAATGCAAATGTGTTCTGGATAAAAAGCTTCATTCTCACATGGTACTAGGCTCATCCCCTTCTGCTTAGGTATTTGAGCACATGGTAGAGTCGATGAGCTACTTGGCCCCAGCCTTTCAATAAACAGCTCATCCAATGTAAGTCTTTATATTTTGCTGTTCTCAGTGTATAGCTTTGATTTCTTTCATATGTACTGACTGAATTTCACTCATTCTGTTGTGGAAAAAAATAAGTTAAAGGGAGGTAGTAGGAGGAAATAGCCCCCAGGACCCTGTAGAATTAAAAAAAAAGAAAGGAATTGATCCAGATAATTAACCCATACAAAACTAAACTTAAATAAATATTAAAACATCATTCATTATTATGTTTATAATGTGGCATAGGGCTAAACATTTTGCAGACCTGTAAGAAAACAATGTCTGTTCCAAAGAACTTACAGCCTTGTGCATTTAAAATTAAGCATGTATTTAAGGGCTTCGCAAGACTGGGCCCTATGACAATTCTGCAACCCTTATGTTAAGTGTTACATAGTCACACAAGTAATTCCATTGACTTGAATGGGATTACTCACATAATAACTTCTCAGTGAGAATAAATGTAAAAATCACGCCACAAATAAGCATTCGGATTCCATTCAACAATACAGAATATAGCATAACTGCAAGATGTATACACTTGCTATTACCCACTGGAATTTAAAATTCATTGGTTAGATCTACATTTGGTGTAAGCCATTGTAGCACCATTGAAATTATCCAGGAGAGCACATAGATGTCTAGTACTCTTATTCTTTATAACCTTCATATAACAAAATGTAAGCACAGAATGGTAAATAAACAAGCCTATGAATCTCCATGCACCTACAATAGTCTCTAGTAGTTTGTGAAAGAGCATCTCTTCAACAATATTTGTTTACATTTATAACTAAGTTAAAAGAAAAATAAATAAGTATAGTGTTATGGAGATTTTTACCTTCTCATGGACAATTGAAGAGGTACTTATGATTAGAAATAGAATTGTGTAAAATATACCCTTAAGACTTGATCGACGGAAACTACAAAATCAAACCTAAGCTTTGTGAAAGACTCTGGTTATTAATGACAGTCCAAATAAGACTCACTTAGACAAAGACAGGTGCCATACAGTAAGCACAAATTAATAAAGGGCAAGTCAAGCTTAATAAACCTGATTAAATTCTTTAAATGATAATCTGGGATGAAAAGGCAACAGGCATTCTTGCTTTGAAATCCAAAAAAAGGTTTCTTTTGACCAAGCACAACTTATTATAGGCTAAGGAGCTTGGTAAGAAAGGAAATAAAAAAAACTCTGAAACTTGGGTTAGTAAAACTGGTCAGGAATTTTCTGTTGAAAGTTGTGTTTGTTTTTCTAAATTTAAAGTGCAGTTTCTGCAAAATCAAAATTTTCCATGGGAAAATTTCAAATCTTGTTTTTTTCCAGTTTTCCATTGGGAAAATCTGAATGAAATATTTTGTTTCAAGTCTTTGACCTAAAAAAAATCAAAATATTTCAGTTTGAGCCAAATCAATAATGTTTCATTTCTGGTTAGATCAACACTAATCTGTCTGCCTAAGCTGCCATTATGTCTCAAGGGAGTTGTAGTTCAGATGTTTCATTCTCCCATCCTATGGGGGAAGCTCCCTGGCTGGAATACATCTGATATATAATACACTGATTTTTTTATTTTTTTTCCACAATTTATTGTGCATGAGAAAGTTCAATATTTTGGGATTTTGTCATGATTTGAGTCAAAAGCAAATATTTAACTCTCAGAATTTCCTAAAGAATGAAAAGTTCTTGTTTTTAATCAGCTTTGTTAATTTTGCACTGTAAATCAATGGCCTGGAAAAGGAAATAATAAAAGCACATAAATCCATTGATGATATTAATCTGTAATACCATGGGAAACTGGATCTTCCTTGATCTAGATCATTATGGATTTAACACTGTCCGTGTGCTCAGTGCTATAAAAAAAAAAAAGAGGAAGATAGGCTTTCCTACATTCCATACATCTATAGTAAATTTGTTAGAGCCTGACAATCTATATGCAGTTTCACAAGAAGCAATGACAAGAGCCACATATAGTCAAAGGCATACAGAATTGCAGGGTGTGGGGAGAAAACAGTGACATATATAAATGTGAATAAGACAAATCGGAAGAGATGCATAAATAGATGGTGAGATTGCAACTTGACAACTGGCATAGTTTTATATGATATATTATGTAGAGATAATAAAAACTGGAAAGTAGAATTAGAATTGAAAATCAGCTCATGCTGTAGTTATATGTTGGGGTTAGGGAAACAAGGTTTATATTACATGAGATTAAGAAGAGGAATACAAACTATTTCTAATGGGCATTGGAAAGGATAAATACTATATCACTAGGTGAAGACTTGATACTGCACTGTTGACAGCAATGGGAATTAAATGCAGCACATTAAGACTCTAGGAATGTGTCATAATAGGTTCAAAACTAGCAGGTCTACTTCTACAATAAGCATTTTCAACTCCTATGACTAATGGCAGTTGAGGGCGCACAGGAGGCTGTGACAGGCTCCCCGGGATGCAGCCTGGGACCATGGGACCGCTGTGCCCCTTTAACTCTCTAGCCTGGACTGTCTCTCACGATGCTTTGCTAGTGACAAGGAGCAAACCCCTCCAGGCACTGTGATCACTCAGCACAACAGCATGTTGAGCCCCAACCCAACTAGATTGCATGAATCCTCCCAGAGCCACTCACGAATCACAGAGTAAGGCACCAGCCAAATCTCTCCCCCTTCCTTCCCCCTCTCCCCAGGTCCCAGCCTTATACCACAGGTATATACCATCTTGCACTGCTCAAGATGAGCAGTGCAAATTTATTAATTGGTTCACCACTTCGTCAATGGAAAGTGGATATACACTAGCCTTTGCAAACCTGAGCAGATTTACCACACACTTCAGGCAAACTACTGGTAAAGATAAACAATAAAAAGTTTATTGACTACAAAAGATAGATTTTAAGTGACTATAAGTGATATGCAAAAAGTTAGAGTGGTTACCAAAATAAAATAAAATATAAGCATGCAGTCTAAACTCTCTACCCTATTAGACGGGGCAACATCTAGATTATGCAGTTTTTCTCACCCCATGGGATATTGCAGTCCTTAATATACAGGTTTGTCCCTTAAACCTGGGGCAGTTTCCTCTATTGGAGTCTTCAGTCTTTTTCTGAGTGTCTTTGTTGCTTGAAGCATAGATGGGGGCAGGAGAAAGGCCAGCCATGGGGCCCCTGTGTTCTGTTTTATAACCTCAGTCCCATGTGCTTGGAGTACACAAGTCCAGGCATATCTGGTGGGCATTGCTGAGTCCCCAGGCAAGGTCGAGCAATTCCCCTGGTGTGGCCTTCTGCAGGTGAGTCATTGAATTGTAGCTCCCTTGCTGGACAATGGCTGTTGATGGGTTGTTTGACCCCCACACAGACATTGGTTACTTTCCTTGGCATTGTCTCTGGAGAGCCTCATATCTGGGCAATTCCCAAACCCACAGCATATATGGTGACATCCATACAGCACATTCTCATAACTTCATATGCATTGATATACATATTTAGATGGAACAATGGGTTTTAGCAGATCATAAACTTTCCCATGACACCTCACATGACAGGTTTTATATGCAATATCACAATTATGTGTAAATGAGGAATATGGGGGTTACAGGGTGCTCCCCCAAGGAATAGAATGCCACAGAGACATTTAACACCACAGAGAAATGGGCCAAAAAGAAGAAAGGGCTGGACCTTAAACGAATTATTGTAGACCATATTGGAAGTACTACAGCTTGCTTTTGGGGCTCCTATAGGGAAGTGCAATAGGAATCTGTACAAGAGGCTTATGATGCGGGGTTTGAAGACACTTTGAAATAACAAAGAGAATGTTTTGCCAAAGCTGTGATGAGACAAGCTCATCAATAAGCTGGTGGTAACAATTTATTCCCAACTCCCAGCTTTTCCGATGCTTAGAGAAGATTAGCACATGGCTGGAAAACACCTGGCAGAAACTGAACTCAGGAAAGACAGAAGTGATGCCAATAGGAAGGAGGAGGCACTGTGAAAAGCTCATCTCCTCCTTAACATTCCCATTGATCAAAGACATCCACCCACCAATTGTAAAGTCACTGTGCAGGCTTAGATTCTTTTTGAACTCCTCAATACTTTGGAATGCTCCAAGTGCCACAGCTGCAAAGAACACCACACTCCTGCCGATAGCTAGACAAAATGCTCTCCGACACAGATCTGGCCAGTGATCCATGCACACATGACCTCCAAACTCCAAAACTGCAACTCTCTCTCTCCATCTGGGAATGAAGCCAAATATCCTCAAAACAAAATAACAAAAACAACCCCCACCCTCGCGAACAAATTTTTAAAAAGATTCAACCGATACAAAATGCAGCGGCCTGTTTGCTGAGAAACATGGGTCACCCTGAACACATTACCCCAGTTCCTCTGTTGATGCTGGGTCGCCACTGAATGAAAAAGAGTCAAAGTCCTTGCCCTGATAGCTTATGCCTTCAAGGGAATTGCCCTGTGTTACCAGGTAAAATCACCTCTCCATCTACAACCATAAAATGTCCAGCAACAGATGCACGAACAGCAACAGATACACTGCACCATAACTATGAGACAGACACCAAATAGGAGAAAACCTGTGTGTGTGTAGACAGAACGTTCCTAGGGTTCTGGATCTAGACTATACAATTTATACTCAAAAGAGACAAGAATTACCACAGGCCTCATGACTTTCAGAACTAATAGCAAAATTAATTCTTTTGACTTAACAGAATCTTTCCCCTGCCTGGGTGTGTAAATAGCTGTTATGGGGAAGCTATCTTTTAAGCTACTGCTGCAGGTAGAGAAGAAAGCTTTGTTATTCTTTTCTTCCATTGAGAAGGAATATAGAGACACCTAGACTGATAGATGAATTTGTATTCCTCACAAAGGACTCAAAAAAGGACAAAATATTGGGGGGGGAAAGCAGCTTTAAGAGAGTTGCTAAGAGATTGCAATAGGGACACATCAATAATAGATTATTATGGCTTGATGAGTCACTAACTGATATTTATCCATATCAAAAAAGCAAAACCAAAACAATGTAATTCCGCATAAATTGTCCCTACTCAAAGCAACTCTGAAGGAAGGGGGAAACTAGAGCTCAGGAATAAGCAATACTTCTTAGCACTTTCTGTATATAGTGACCTATGTGCCACACAAAATTAGCCAGTTATTGTTGAACAGAAGTTTCCTCCCCCCTCAAAAGTAGTGGGGGTATGGGGGAGAAAATTTTAGCTTGGAGCAGCTGAGGCAGAGTACCATATGCTCTTTCCTTCCCCCTATCGCCCCCTCACCAAAGGTGGCAGAGGGCTCATCCTTTGCTTTCCCTTCCCCCTTTCTTCATGCTGGATATGAATGGGTGTGCTAAGGGGATGTCACACACTGCATTTAGGGTCCAGGCTGAGACTTGTCCTGCCCACAGGCACTGACATCGGCTTCTGGGAGCATCATGGGGTTTGGTGATTGCTTCATTTCCACTGGTGGTGAGGGAGAGGCTTTCCAGTCCTACCCTTATCATCCTATAGCTTTTTCCTGAGAGCTAGGCTGATCATCAGCTTGGGGTCTGGAAGGGATTTTGACAAAATTGGCAAACTGCTGAGTGAATTTTTTTCACCTTCCACTTGGCATCTAGAACATCCGTTTTCAGCAAGGGTTAAATTACAATTGTAGTAGCTTTGGCAGGTTCTGATGGAATTGATCAAGTGAGGACCCTGAAACCCTGTGGGCTGCTTTGGCAATGGCCCTGGGCATGCCTCTGTGTTGTGCAGCTTGTGATTCTATCTCCTCTCTTCTTCTTCCAGCATGGATGACAAATCTTCACAGCCCCTTCAGAGAACTATCAGATGCACTAACTTGGCCCTTCCTAGCAGTCTCAGAGAGCAGACTAAAGTTTCATGTTCCAGTCTAGAAATTATTATATCGCTCCCTGTCAGTTGTAAAATACATGTTGGAGGGGTAAAAATGTATTTTATTACTGAACCACTGCAAGTTTCTCCTTAATAATTTACATCAGACGATTCCCCAATCCTAGAGAAGGTGATGTGAGAAAGATTAGTTGCTCTGGCTTTCAAGGAAATACTAAGAATCAGAGAGGCACTGTCTTGCTTCATCTCCCAAAGGACTCCAGTGAAAGAAAGAAAAAAATCATCTGCAGTAGGCACCATTGCTATTAAAGTAGAACTACAATGGATTGTGTGCTCATGTTTGGCTGCTCAGAATGGCAGGCAAACAGGTTGTGTGGAGTACGCCGTCTGGAAAAAAAAACTCTCTCAGTGATTCCCTTTGAAAGTTCAAGTTGACTAATGTACAAGACCTCCAACACAGATATTCCACCAGTTTTCCTTGGTGAGTACGAAAAGAGATGATGGAAATATTTTGGTTTGAGCACACCATTCCCACTGACACTGTCCATCTGGCAAATGTGTAAGATTTGAATTGATTCAGGTCAGCTCGACTGGGTTAATAAACTTTAGAATTTGATCTGCAGAGTCATTTAGAAGTGATTTATTTATTTATTCTGCCTCCTTCCAGTCTCTCTGACTACTACAAGACAATCTTCATTCCCACCCTTAGTTTGCTTTTCTTTCCCCGCCCCCATCCCTGTATTTAGGCAAAATTTAAGCTAAAATGGATAACATAGCAACGCTTAAATGACTGGCTAAGAATAGCAGCTTACAGATGAAAGAATGATTTAGTGTCCCGCCAGAAATTTCATGCTATATATCTTACAATAATTGTCAAAAATCCTTTGGCACTAATTCAGACACCTCAATTACATTTGTGCAAAGGTAACATGGTAACAAAAAAGGCTCACACTGCAGTTAGAGAATAAGAGCCATGTATACACTGAACCACAGAAAATACAGGCAATCACTATTCATATTATATCCTATTGTTTGCTCTTTACATTTATGCATGGTGGGACATACTTCTAAAGCTCTGGGAAAAGTTGAGTTTTACAAAATGCATTATGCATAAACACCAATCAGGTAACTGCATGTGCACGTACTCTTTACATGTGCAACTATTCCATTTGGAAGTGCAAAGCTACAGTGGATTGCGTGTGCAAAAAGCTGCAACACATTGGGCATGACCCACTTGTTCTGAGTGGCATTGAAAAACGGGTTAAGAGAGCTATCCTACTTTATTCCAGCCGAACAAGAATCTGGCATCTATATCTGTTAGTTCCTCATTATTTAATATATAAATGAGAATTATTTTTATTTGTGGTGAGAAAGATTAAGCTGATATTATGAAAGGAATATTACAAAAAAAATGTGTTGTCCACAGGATCATTTGTTTCTTGTGCTTGTATGGCCTTTTGAATTCCATTTACATTGCACTTTAGTCTATATTCCATTCAATCCTAATTAATCTGACTGATGGAGTTCACAAAACAAACAGACTCCTGGTCATACTGATGTTTTTGTCCCTTATTATATAGGTAATGTACACTGCATATCACCATAAGAATGTGTCTGATTTACTAGGACCATTAGTCAGCTTTTCCAATAACAAATAATCAGCTAAATCTGACACAGATCACACCATTTCATTAAATGTTATAATCGCTGGCCTTCCGTTAACTCGAATTGCTGGCTCACAGCTGGCCACAGTTGATGTGGAAACATGTTCCGGTCCACCGTGATCTCCTTACATAGCAAAGCAATCAGCTGCTCCAAGAGGCATTAACAAATGTCAGTGGCTAAAATAACTATATCCAATATGTAATTAGAATATTTTATCAGTGATATAGAGTGAAATGTTTTAACAAAAATCACCTTGGGCACAGTAAAAACTTTTCTTTTTTCCCCAAGAACAGGGGACACGTTTAAGGAATTAAAAGAGGCATATGGCAGATAAGTGTAAGTCCCATTCCTCATTATCTAATAATAGTCAGCCTTTTATATTATTAAAACTCTGAAAACAGGGATTCTTACTGGTATTCTGACTGCAGTATATTTTCCCCAAGAGCCTTTGCTTCTCAACCTTATCACACAAACAGAGCCCCTCTGTTAATAAGCTATATAATTGGAAATTTTATATCATTTCTAAAATTAAAAAGAAAAAAATCCTATTAGTTGAGCTTCGGCTACAATTAGGCCAGATAACACTGGGTCTGACTTTGGATTAATTAAAACAAAATTTCTGGAAATTTTCTCCTTACCAGAAAATGGCCACATCATCAGGGCTAGGTAATTCCTAGGATTGGTAACAGAGACATACTTTAATCTCTAGGTCCCCGGTTCACATCTGACCCATATCTAAATCAGTGACCGAACAGCCACAAAATGATGAAATTCAGTGAGTTGATGCTTTCAATACAGCTTCTAGTGGGTACATGACCACATCAGATAAAACTGTCACAAATTACAGTCTCAACATGAAGACCCATGAATGAGCAGACTGAACTGTAAAGCAGTGTAATCTGGAGGAATTAGAGGGTCCAGAGGTTATGATTTCAAATATGGGATCTGCCACTGATTCACTGAGTGGTCTTGCATGAGCCACTTCACTTTTTCAACTCAGCTCCCCCACCTATATAGGCAAGAATTGCCAATGCCTATGTGGAGCAATTTTGCCAAGAAGAACAACTAGAGCAGCATGTCGTAAAAGCCAGGGAAAGGTGCCCAGTAGCAATACCTATTAATACTTGGAAAATATATTCACTGAGCGAGTAGAATATAGGTCACAGAAATTTGACTAGATATATCATTGTGTAAAACCCAGCTGCTATATTGGCCATGGCCACTAGCTATAACTTGAAAAAAAACTTATGAAATCACAAGAACATGAAACTCAGCTAGGTTTTACTTTTAATTATAAAACAAAAAACTCATCATTTTTACATTTGTTTAAAGGGTCATAGAAGATGTTGAACCTTTCATGATCATATGGACCTGGTTTTGATGATCTTGAATCATAGTGAAGTTAGATGAAACCTGGAGTCTCACACGGTTTTGACATTAAAAAATCACGTGAAATACAGCAATTTCACCCATAGTTGGTTGTGACCACCAGTTCTCATGCAAAACCAAAAAACTCTAATTGCAAACCCATAGAGACAGAAATCAGCATTAGTCACTTAGAGTGATGGCCATTATAAAATCAGCGTCTCCCAAGAACTACCAAGTGATCTGATATTCCTCTCTAAACAACAGTGAATATTTCCCCAGGGAGTATGTAATGCTCCCTTGTGCTTAACTATGCTTTGGTATAGAAAATACATTATGTATTGAGGCTAGCTAACTAAGACAATTAACAGATTTTTAAGTACCAAAATTGTAATTACATTAATAGATAGATGTGGTAACTGTGTGGCAATGATTAGTAAATGTCAGCTTTTTAGTAAATTACCACAGAATGCATACCAAGATCCAATGAGGTGTTATAATAATTGACAGCCACACAAACTAAAAAAATTCACTGTAGACTTTGAATATAGCTTAACTTAAACTGACTTCTTATCTTGCTCAGCAAAAATGCACTGGTTGATGGTTTACATATGAAGAATCCCGTATTAGATCTAAATGAGATGTGCACAGAATAAACACACAGACAAACAATAAGGGAACAATCTCCATCCTCACTTAATTCTCAGTCAGCATCTCCATTTATGCACTAATGTCAAAGAAAAACAAATCACATCATGAGTTGGGTATTAAATTATTTTCATGGTGCGTGAACATTCTACAGATGCTTTGGACTGTACAGTGATTTCAGTATCTAAACACTTTCCTTGTTAATCTGCAGGTGTATTACACATTGATGGTGGTAATGAATGGCAGAGTTAGGAGAGTTATAAAATAGCTTTAGCAAGAAGCTGTACTAACAGAAGTGACGGCGCTTCATATCAGTCCATTCCTTCTTTCTGTCATCTTTGATTAAATATGTATCCTAATAATCATTGTCAATGCCTTGCATCTTTGTCACCCATCTCCATTGTGATATCTTACTACCCCTGCCCAATCCTACAGAGAAGCTGCCTCCCGGTCTTGTGTCCACACTGGATTTCAGCAAAGTTGTGACAAATTATGGAATAAGAAAACCCACAATGAGGCCTCCAAGGTGTCATGAGAAAGGCAGAAATCCCATTCTGCTCAGGCCAATCAGCAGGGTGAGAAAATGCCATCCCCACCCTAATAAGCTTTTTGGAAGTGCCCATAGCAGACCTGGAGACCGAGTAACCACTAGCTTAGCAACTACTGCCCATAGGAAAGGGGGTTGGGAGAAATAGGACTAAGCTGCAAAAAGTGATGGGGAAAAGTCCATCCCATTAACAACATGTGCTTCATCCTACTTGCAAACAATTGCTGCAATGGAGGGAGATGCCCCCTACCAATGACCCACAAAAATCCCATTTTCTTGATAGTCCGGGCAAGGACCTGCTGTTATGAGATAAGGGGAATTTGAAAAAGTGATGCCTCTAGATTTAAAATAAAGCAGAAATTATTGTAAGGAACATAGGCCATATCCTGATGCAGGCCTGAGTGACTTTGGATAAATGTATAACAATCGTTAACAGTGCTAAGAGATGCTTAAAGCAGCTTTTTGTATGTAGACACACTTACTAGGAGAAAAAAACCTAGATACTTGTCCTAGCCACTACTCTAATCCTTAGGCTATTTTTCCAGTGTCCAAATTAACTCATTGTCATGAGAATGTGTGGAAAAGAGCAAATGCATACCCTGGAATAAGTCATGAATTATAATTCAGACAATCAAGACATTTGAGGCTTGAGCCTAAAGCAGAAACTTGCCTTACAATTCCATATCACACAACGACTTCCTGCATCCTATTTTCAAGAGACATCTGTTTCTGAGTTTAATTAAATGTAAGGAACCATCATCCTCTCTTTTAAAACCTTATGGACTCTTTTTCTTAACTTACTCAGTATGATTTAATTACTAATTGTGGTAACTGGTGAGATTGAACCACTGACTTATCAATTGTATTCAAACTGTAATATCAGTTTGACCATTGTAATGTATTTCTTGTAATTAGGTCAGGAGTTCACTTAGCTAACAGCATATTTTGCTTAAACATATTTATTTTCTAACTGGCTGCTTAAACTTTTAATAAACATATAAAAGACATACAGAAATGCTTTATTTCCCAAATGTTTAACACGAACCAAGTAACCTATGTAGGAGAAAAAGGTAAAATCCTTAACAGTCATGTTTGAGCCCACTCTATATTTCAATTAATATAGCTCTGTTATTCCTAAAAGATTCACAAATAAGTTATTTTCTGTAATTAATAAATAGCTGGTAATTGTTGTGTTCTTAGTGTTGCCAGGTGTCTGGTTTTTGACCGGTTGAAAAGGGACCCTGGCAGCTCCGGTCAGCATTGCTGACCGGGCCATTAAAAGACTGGTCGGCAGCGCAGCGAGGCTAAGACAGGCTCCCTGCCTGCCCTGGCTCTGTGCAGCTCCCTGAAGCAGTGGCATGTCCCCCCTCCAGGTCCTATACATAGGGGTAGCCAGGTCGCTCTGCACGCTGCCCCCACCCCATGTGCCGGCTCTGCAGCTCCCATTGGCCAGGAACTGCGGCCAATGGGAGCTGTAGGGCAGCACTTGTGGACGGGGCAGCATGCAGAGCAGCCTGGCTGCACCTCTGCCTAGGAATCAGAGGGGGGCCACTGCTTCGGGGAGCTGCTTAAGGTAAATGACGCCCAGAGCCTGCACCCTTGACCTCCTCCCACACCCCAACCCTGATCCCCCTACCATGCTCCGAACCCCTCAGTCTCAGCCCAGAGCCCCCGCCTACACCCAAACCCCTCATCCCCAGCCCCACCCCAGAGCTCGCACACCCTGGCGACCCAGCCCGGAGCCTTCTTCTGCACCTTGACACCCTCATTTCTGGCACCACCCCAGAACCCACCATCCAAGCCCCAGATCCTGAACCCCCTGCCTCAGCCCAGAGCCCTCTCCCATACTCTGAACTCCTCAGCTCCACCCCACAGCCGAGAGACCCCTCCTGCACCCCAAAGCCCTCATCCCTGGCCCCAACCCAGAGCCCGCACCCCCTCCCGCACCCCAACCTCCTGATCCAGCCCAGAGAAAATAAGTGACTGAGTGAGGGTGGGGAGAGCGAGCGACTGAGGGAGCGGGGGTGGGGAATCAGAGGAGGGGAGGGGCAGGTGGTGGGGCAAAGGTGTTTGGTTTTATGCGAATAGCAAGTTGGCAACCTTAAGTGTACTTCCAAATTCAAAAAGGTTCAAACAACTTCACATATGGTTCTGGTTAGGCCTTTGGCATGGGGGAATTTGTTTTTAATTAAGAGCCATGTTTTCAGGTATCAAACATTTTATATGCTGCATGATGACTTTCTTACCAAGTCATACAGTGGAAACAGATGTGGGGTATAAGTTCAGTTGCCCTCAAACGAATTATTAGAGTCGGTTGAAAAATGGAATTCCTAGACCATGGGAAACAGATTTTGAAATTCCATGTCCCCCCAAATTGGGACAGAAAATAAAAATCTCTGAATTTTTCAGAAAAACAGATACTCTAAATGTTTTGTTCTGAGAAGGTTGAAATGGCTCGGTTGATATTTTCATAATATAGTGTAAATATTTAATTACAAACAGTCCAGTGGAAAAAACTGACCAGCTCTAATACAATTTTAACAAAAATAGAGTCTCAGCATACAAATAAAAAGTAATCTGCTACTGTTAGCCATGGAAATGACCACGCTGGTTAATTTTGCATTTGTATATTTTGTTAGTAAGGAAAAAGACCCAATCCTGAAAATGTTTTTGGGGAGATTTTCAAATGCAAAAAATGACTGTAGGTACCCAAGTTCCATTGATTTTCAATGGGTTTTGGGCTCCGAATTTCCAACTGTCTCTTGGGAAATTCTCCCACGTGAGTAACTACTGCTTGACTAGTCCCATTTGTTCAAGAGACAGAAAACCAAGAGTAGGAATAAATGGTCAGTTTTCAACATAAAAGGTTTGTCCCAAGGTTCTTTATTAGGATCAATGTTTAGAGTATTTATCAGAGATCTGGAAAAGGGAGTAGAAAGTAAGGTAGCAGTATTTTCTCATACCACAGACCTATCTAGGTTACTCAAGACTAAGGGGCGGGGCTTATCTTTAAGATTTGTGAATGGGCAACAGTGGCAGATAAACGTTGTCAGAGTAAAATGATGCACATTGAAAGGAATTTACATGAAAGCTTTGCTGAGTCCTACATTTACTGTAACACTTGGGGGGGGAATGGTTTTATTATTGACAGCCTATTGATGACCTCTGCTCAGTATGAAACAGCACCCATAAAAAGCAACCACAAAATTAAATTGACAGTGAATAAAGCTGAAAATATTATGTCATTATGTGTACCAAAAGTGTGCCACCTCACCATGATATACAGTGTTCATTTCCAGTTGTCCCAGCACAGGCTATACAGAAACAAAGGGAGTTCAGAGAGAGGCAACAATAATAGTCATGGAAAACTTCTGCATTAAGAGGATTGAAAAGACTGAGATGACTGTTTAGTGCAGACTATCAGAGGGGTAGCCATGTTAGTCTGTATCCACAAAAACAATGAGGAATCCGGTGGCACCTTAAAGATTAACAGATTTATTAGGGCATAAGTTTTCGTGGGTAAAAAAAACCACTTCTTCAGATGCATGGAATGAAAATTACAAATACAGGCATAAATATACTGGCACATGAAGAGAAGGGAGTTACCTTACAAGTGGAGAACCAGGGTTGACAAGGCCAATTCAGTCAGAGTGGATGTGGTCCACTCCCAATAATTGGAGCATTTGCTCCAATCCCTTAGACAGAAGCAAACACCTACAAGATCTTTATCAAGCATTCTTAAAACTACAAACCCACCTGGGGAAGTGAGGAAACAGACTGACAGAGCGAGACGGGTACCCAGAAGTCACCTACTACAGGACAGGTCCAACAAGGAAAATAACAGACCACCACTAGCATTCAGGTACAGCCCCCAGATAAAATCTCTCCAGTACATCATCAACGATCTAGAACCTATCCTGGAAAACGATCCCTCACTCTCACAGACCTTGGGAGACAGGTCAGTCCTCGCTTACAGACAGCCCCCGAACCTGAAACAGATACTCACCAACAACTACACACCACACCACAGAAACACTAACCCAGGAACCAATCACTGTAACAAACCCCATTGCCTAATCTGTCTCCATATCTACTCTAGTGACACCATCAGAGGACCCAACCACATCAGTCACACCATCAGGGGATCATTCACCTGCACATCTACGAATGTGATATATGCCACCATGTGCCAGCAATGCCCCTCTGCTATGTACATTGGCCAAACCGGACAGTCTCTATGTAAAAGAATAAATGGACATAAATCAGATATCAGGAATGGTAACATACAGAAGTCAGTAGGAGAACACTTCAATCTCCTTGGACACTCAGTAACAGATTTAAAAGTAGCCATCATTCAACAACAAAAAAACTTCAAAAACAGACTTCAAAGAGAAACTGCAGAGCTACAATTCATTGCAAACATAACACCATTAATTTGGGCTTGAATAGGGACTGGGAGTGGCTGGCTCACTACAAAAGCAATTTTCCCTCTCTTGGTATCGACACCTCCTCCTCAAAGTATTGGGAGTGGACCACATAGACCCTGACTGAACTGGCCTTGTGAACACTGGTTCTCCACTTGTAAGGTAACTCCCTTCTCTTCATGTGCCAGTATATTTATGCCTGTGTCTGTAATTTCCACTCCATGCATCTGAAGAAGTGGGTTTTTTTACCCACGAAAACTTATGCCCTAATAAATCTGTTAGTCTTTAAGTTGCCACTGGAGTCCTTGTTGTTGTTTTTTTTTGTTTAGTGCAGGAAGGAGATGACTAAAAGAGACAGATATACGCAAAATAATTAATACTATAAAGCAGATCCAGTGCTCCTATTTTCACTGGTTCATAATACAAGAAACAAATCAGATTCAATGAAATTAGAAATCATTATTTTCAAAACTGATAAAAGTAAATTTATTTTATGCAATACATAATTAGCATGTAGAATTCCTTGGCCATTACATAAAACTGATCCAAGCACTTACTAGGATTCAAATACGAATCAGACATTTCTGAATAATGAAAATGTCTTCAAGTTACATCATATAAAATAAAATAAAAATAGATATATAACCCTTCTCATTGCGGGACAAAAGCCAACTACTATCTAGAATGAGGTAGGGAGGCATTTCCTCTATAGAGAGATTAATTCCACAGTTTTTCACTTCATGGTGTCTTGTACTTTCCTCTCAAGCATGTGGTACTGCTCACTGCCAGACACAGGACACTAAACTATATCGACCACTGGCATGATCCAATATGCAATTCCTAGGCTCCTAAAATTACTCACGGTGTGTAAAAATTTGGAAAATCTGACCAAACTGTACTGCACATTCAATGTTCGTTATCTTTCAGACCAAACCTTTTATGACTTTGTTGCTGCTGTTTGGTCAACAACATCAGAATCAGTAAAAGATGCAACTTTCCACTTGATTAGTATCAAAGCATTGTTTATATGTATTTAATTATGGTAGAAGGCTTGGGGTGGAATCCTGATTCCATAGACAAAAACACCCAATGACTGCAATGGTTACACCATGATTTCACTCCAGGTTTAAGTAGTCAAGAGTTCGGAAAAATTCTAACCTAAAAAAAGTTAAATTATTGTAAATTTGTAAAATAAATAAATAAATAATGACCCGCTTATCTGCACTGAGTGAATTACTACTTGTATTACAACAGCACTTAGGCACCTAGTCATTGACTAGGACTTGTGCTAGGCACTGTACAACCACAGAACAAAAGACGATATCTGGCCCCAAAGAGCTTAGCATCTAAGTATAAGACAAGACATATGATATTTCAATGAATCAGCTGCTGTGGAAAGAGGTGCTTCCCAGACATTACTGACTACATAATCCCTAACAAGGAAGACCATTTCTGATCCCCCCCTTTTTTCATCAGATTCCAGCTATCTATAGCACTGGTAGGGAATTTTCCATCTATACTTATGTTCTTATGTAATTATTTTGCAAATTTTAAGTGGAAAATTTTGATTTTGCCAAAATATCTTGATTTTCTATTGGGAAACTCAAAATCAAGTATATTTGACCTAAATTGCAATTTTTTTAAACTGACCCAAAATATTTCATTTAGAATCAATTCAACTAGACAATAAACCACATTTTCCTATCATTGCCTTATGAGAGTTGTAATTCAGGTCCACATTTTCTCCTGTTGGTCAGGCTCTAGGGAGAACTACATTTTTCCATGATGTAATGCAGGTTTTCTTCTGACCTACCTGTGTGGTGCATAATGGGAGTCACATGACTAGGTGCATCATAGGCGCTGATTTTCTTTCAGGAAGGGGACACCCCTCCACCCTAGGTCGCACACCCACTCTTCCCACTCTGGCCCTGCCTCTTCCCATCCCCACTCCGCCCCCACCACGCCTCTTTCAGCTGCCTTCCCTGAGCATGCCCCGTCCCCACTCCTCCCCCGCCCTCCTACATGCTGCAGAACAGCTGATCAAGGCAGGCACTGGGAGGGAGGAGGGGAGAGAGTGACTGCCAGTGGGTGCTGAGCACCTGCTAAATTTTTTTGCGTAATTGCTCCAGCCCTGAAACACCCACAGAGTTGGCGCCTAGGAGGCGCATTAGATATGGGAGTGTAGTCTGGCCAGGGAGCTTCACTCGTAAGGGAGAATTGGGACATCAGGTTCCTGAATTAAAACCCCCAGGAGGCAGAGTGCCACTGAAGGAAAATGAAGGTGAATATTAAAGTACCTCAAAAGGAAGCATTTTTGATTAGTTTAATAAACCAAAAAACCCCCAAACATTATCATTTCAGAAATGTTGAAGTGTTTCGCTTTGATCAAACATGTTTAAACAAAGTGTTTTGAAATTTCCAAATTGAAGTGTTTAGAATTTCCATTCTGTGAAATATTTTAAAATTTCAACTTTTCATCCCAATGTGGGTGAAAAACAAGTGTTAAAATGTTGAAATTTCCTGAGAGTTGGACATTCTGAATTTCTCTTGAATTAAGGGAATGTTGCCTCTAGATGTAGAAAGCTAATTCTTCAGAATCCTAAACCTTTGGTACCTGTCCAAGGAGAAGCTTTAGAGGAGATACATGCACCAACCACTGCCCCATCTCCCTTGACTGCTCAAAACCAAAATAATTTCAACAGAACTTCAAAATGGGGGATTTAATATTATTTATGGGTCTGTTTAATGTAACAGATAATATGTTTCCCATTTACAGTGTAGTGAAACTGGCAGCATTTCAGTGGATATTGATTAGTGTGCATTTCTTGCAGATGCCTCTGCAATTGCACTTGAATTGTATGCCAGAGGCCTGCTCGGCATGCTATTTAGAGTCTAAAGAATAATTGGACACACTGAAATGGACATTCCCCCTCCTGATTTATAAATAATGATAGTCTGAGATTCTTCAATAGGAAGGTGTTAGTAAAGAAGTGCAAAATATTTTACAAACATCAGTGAACTAACCATCCCTTTGAGCTAGTGAAGTATTATCCTCATCCTATAGATAGGATAACTGGGTTAGGAAGAAAATATATTACCCTCACAGTGGCCTATAACAAGTCTGCATGAAAGATGAGAATGATACCCATATCTTCCAACTTGCAGCCCTGTACTTTAACCAATAAACAAGAACTATTTCTCTCCTCCTTCCTTTCTCGCAGCAACAGAATAGAAATTCACACCTGAATGAGAGACTAAGGGGCTGCTTTGTACTGTCCTTTCTCTACTCCTCCCTACAGGAGCAGCTTCTACAAACAGATGACCTTACAAACTACCACAGCTCTTTAAAAGCCATAGAATCTGCTTCCACCAAGGAGAAGCAAGTGACAGACTGAGGCCTTGTCTACACTGGCAATTTACAGCGCTGCAACTTTCTCGCTCAGGGGTGTGAAAAAATATCCCCCTGAGCACAGCAAGTTTCAGCGCTATAAAGCGCCAGTGTAGATAGTGCACCAGTGCAGGTAGCTGCGCCCCTCGTGGAGGTGGGTTTTTTAGAGTGCTGGGAAAGCTCTCTCCCAGCACTGCGCCGCGACCACACAAAGCACGTTAAAGCACTGCCGCAGTGCTTTAGTGTTGCCAGTGTAGACTAGCCCTGAGTAACTGTCCCCATTCTGCCAGCAGAAAGCAAAAGTGGGACGCCTCCTTCTCTGCCCAGAACAAACTCAGCACAGCAGCTGACATTCCTGGTTTTGGAACCTCTGAAGCCTTGACCTAGGAAGAAGCATTTCACACTCTATACATCCTATCACACACCTACTATCCACTACTTTGTAGTCAAACTCTACAACAAAAGCAAAATGTCCAATATGTTAAGTACTGTAAAAAAATCACAACTAACACACAGCACTTTCCCTCTGTCAAGTCTTAGTTGGAAGGAACATTCACAGACAGCACGCAGGGAAAGCAAGCTCATAATCTAGATGCCAATATACTGAAAATTATACATTAACCAAACCCCTGTAAGTATGAAAATGCAAATACACAATATTTCAACTTATCTGGAGTACTTTTCGGCCCCGTCATGCAGTCTGGAATGGCTCACAATCATGATTGCCTACCTCGGGATATACTGTCAAAAAAGCAGGGTAGAAACCCCCAAACTGGTTGCATGTTCTATAATTAGATTTCACCAACGAAATAAAAAGTGTGAACTTCTAAAACTTTACAACAGCCTTATCATGGCTCAGTCCTCTTAGGCATTCCAGTCCATCTTGCCACCCAAGTAAGGTAGTCACTTTACATCAAAAGCCAAGCATAAGGTGTCACAGGAAGTCTGTTGCAGCGCAGGGGCTAAACACAGGTCACCCAAATCCTAGGCTAATGCTCTAAGCACTGAACCATTCTTCTTCTATTTCTACAAGATTTTACCACCACCCATAGAGCACAGAATATTGGTGTGAACAATGTAACTACTTTGATATTTACTATTTCTTATTTAGAGAGACCATGCTGTAGGCATTCGAATTTATCAGTTTCAAAAGATGGTGGAAAAGTACAGGAATGCAATTATAAAACATAACCTCAATTTGCAAACTGATTGATATCTCCTTAACACTATCCAGTGACACAATATGTCACTTAGAAACATCTGCTGAACAACATCATTGTATGGTATAAAAACAATCTGGACTGTTGAGAAGTTGATATTCATTTAATATGGTAGTGCCAGGGCCAGCTTTAGCAAGAGCGGGGCCCGATTCCTGGGGGCGGGGCTTGCTGCAAGCCCCGCCCCCAGGACCCGAGCCGCGCCGCCGGGGGCCGGGGGGGCCCGAGCCGCGCCACCGGGGGGGCCGGGGGGGACCCGAGCCCAGCCGCGCCGCGCCGCAGGGGGGCCGGGGGGGACCCGAGCCCAGCCGCGCCGCGCCGCAGGGGGGCCGGGGGGGACCCGAGCCCAGCCGAGCCGAGCCGCGCCGCCGGGGGCCGGGGGGGCCCCGAGCCGAGCCGCGCCGCGCCGCCGGGGGGGCCCCGAGCCGCGCCGCGCCGCCGGGGGGGCCCCAAGCCGAGCCGCGCCGCGCCGCCGGGGGGGCCCCAAGCCGAGCCGCGCCGCGCCGCCGGGGGGGCCCCAAGCCGAGCCGCGCCGCGCCGCCGGGGGGGACCGAGCCCAGCCGCGCCGCATTGGGGCCGGGGGGCCCCGAGCCCAGCCGCGCCGCGCCGCAGGGGGGCCGGGGGGCCCCGAGCCGAGCCGCGCCGCAGGGGGGCCGGGGGGCCCCGAGCCGAGCCGCGCCGCGCCCCAGGGGGGCCGGGGGGGACCCGAGCCACGCTGCGGGGGGGGGGGACGGGGGGCCCGAGCCGCGGGGGCCGGAGCCGGGCCACGGGGGCCGTGCTGGGGCCTGCGGGAACCGGCCGCGCCTCCCCAGAGCCCTTCTCCCGCCCCCACCCCAGCTTACCTTGTGCTGCCGGCCGGCCCGCCCCTGCTGCTTAGTCTCAGACTTCCCGCGAATCTCTGATTCGCGGGAAGCAGGGGAGGGGGCGGGGCGTGCAGGGCAGGGGAGGAGGGGGAAGTGGGCGGGGTGAACAGCTGCAGCGCGGGGCCCTCTTGGCGCGGGGCCCAATTCAGCAGAATCGGCTGAATCGGCCTAAAGCCGGCCCTGGGTAGTGCGTACCATTAAAGGAACTACAGAGAGAAGTGTCTATTAGTCATCTCTTCACACTGCTTCCAGAAAAATATTCCTTAAGCCTCCAGTGGTTCTTCTCCAATGACTACTTAATCTCCATAAATTGAAAGTTAAAGTTGCATCAAATCTGGTTGTCATCAATCCCAGTTGTCTACACCGTAATAGGACAAAAATATGCACTGTGCTTCTCTGGAGGCAAATTACTTTTAAAATCAAATTGATAGTGTGAAATAGTGGAATTTATAACAACCTAATATGCAGATCTACAAAAGTACTCATTGTACTGCATCAATATCCTGCCAACAGGTTTGGAATGTAGTTAAAAAAAACAAAACAAAAACAGAAATATTTGACCTTCATTTTTTTGTGGCAGAAATCTTAAATCTACTGTTATTGCTGTGATGAGAAAACTATGGCAAAGCACTGCAGAAAACAAGGTTACTTGTCTCTTTTTTTCTAAAGAAAATTTTAGCGCTGTGGAAAAGTGACAGATTTCAGAACACTGAAATTGAAGTCCTCTATTTATCCACAAAAAGGTACACCACAGGTACTGTCATAACTATAAAGGGAAGGGTAACAGCTGTCCTGTGTACAGTACTATAAAATCCCTCCTGGCCAGAGACTCTAAAATCCTTTTCCCTGTAAAGGGTTAAGAAGCTCAGGTAACCTGGCTGGCATCTGACCTAAAGGACCAATAAGGGGACAAGATACTTTCAAATCTGGGGGTGGGGGGGAAGGCTTTTGTTTGTGTTCTTTGTTTTGGGAGTGCGTTCGCTCTCGGGACTGACAGGGACCAGACATCAATCCAGGTTCTCCACATCTTTCTAAACAAGTCTCTCCTATTTCAAACTTGTAAGTAAATAGCCAAGCAAGGCGTGTTAGTTTTCCTTTGTTTTCTCAACTTGTAAATGTACCTTTTACTAGAGTGTTCATCTTTGTTTGCTGTACTTTGAACCTAAGACTAGAGGGGAGTCCTCTGAGCTCTTTAAGTTTGATTACCCTGTAAGGTTATTTCCATACTGATTTTACAGAGATGATTTTTACCTTTTTCTTTAATTAAAAGCCTTCTTTTTAAGAACCTGATTGATTTCTCCTTGTTTTAGATCCAAGGGGGTTGGATCTGTATTCACCAGGAGTTGGTGGGAGGAAGGAGGGGAATGGTTAATTTCTCCTTGTTTTAAGATCCAAGGGGTTTGGATCTGTATTCACCAGGGAATTGGTGAAAGGTTTCTCAAGGCTTCCCAGGGAGGGAATCCATTGGGAATGGTGGCAGTGGGACCATAGCTAAGCTGGTAGTTAAGCTTAGAAGTTTTCATGCAGGCCCCTACATTTGTACCCTAAAGTTCAAAGTGGGGATACAGCCTTGACAGGTACTGTAGTAGACAGACAAGAAAGTGCCCTCATACAAAACAAGTATTTATATATGTAAGCAATCACAGAGGTTACTTCAGATGAAAGCACAATAAATAAATAAATCCTATAGTGGATAATTATGGATCAGTTAACCTTCACAGGAAGCTTTTTTCCTTACCCCCTTCAATTAGTGGTTGGTTTATGCCCACAAAGCATAAGGGTTCATATCGTGATGAAAGTTAAATGTCTCCATTACATAAATCATTTTTAGATCAGACAAACCCTCACTTAACATTGTTATACTGGAAAATGTTAATAGCAGCCATCAGCCACAGACCTGGTAAAAGTGAATGGATTTACTACACACCCTTAATTCAGGTGAAATGAGGGAGCAATTAAATGCCCCTTTGTTTAGTGATAGCTGACATAACAGATGCCCTCACCCAAGGCATGGGCCAGTATGAAGAGGCCTTTGCTGAAACTAAGCCATGTGTCCCAAGGGATTTCTCTGGAGACCAATTGCAAATGCAGGGGCTGAGGCAAGCAGTTGCGGTTGTCTGTGTGCATGAGAGAAGGGAACGAGAAACCCAGCAGACATCACCCTGGGAGGAAGCCAAGAAACCAAGCTTCCTTTTGGTCAGCCAGAGTGTTTGTTGAAAAGGCAGACTTGGATTTCTGAACAAGGAAACTGACTAGGGTTGCTAGGTGTCCGGTTGAAGAGATGTTAAAAGTCTGGTCGGCAGCGCAGTTGGACTAAGGCAGGCTCCCTGAGGCTCCCAGAAGCAGCCAGCATGGTGATCACGGAAGCTCCATGTGCTGCCCATGGGAACCGCGGTCAATGAAAGCTCCGGGGCTGGTACCTGTGGTGCAGGCAGCGCGCACCACGCAGAGCCTCCTGGGAGCTGGACACTTCCGGGAGTTGCCGAAACCAGGGAGCCTGCCTTAGCCCCGCTGCACCGAGGATGAGGAGCCACCTGCGGTAAGTGCAGCCCGGCTGGAGTCCACACCCCAAACACCTAGCATGCTTGTCAGACTATAAAATACAATACTGTCAACATAAATTCATTTGGTCACATATTTTATGAAAACTGAGTAAAATCCCAGTCTTTTCTTAGGTATATTTAACTCTCATTGAAGCCCAAGAGGAGCTGCATACATGTGTAACCAAGGACACAATCTGTGCTAGATGTCTGAGCTTAAAGTTTTAAAGCTTTTAGAAATCTAAAAATAATTATGAGTTCTACTTAGCCCCAAGCTTTCACTTCTGCTGTTGAGTGATAACTGCTGTGTTCTGCTACATTAATACAACTGGATTTATGAGCCTTCCTAGAAAACACCAGTCTTGCTGTTGTGTTTTGTTCCTTTGTAAGGACACTGCAGTCAAAACCACATGTGAACTTATTTTTGAATGATCAGTAGCTACTCTAATATTTGATTCTGTTTTCCCACTGATTGGAACTCAGTTCTTTGTCAATCATGAAACCATAGATCTTTGTTAAATTATCTAGCCAATAAAAACTAATTGCTAACAAAAACAGCATAAATCCATTAAAGGCAATGAATGGAGTTATACAGGTATAAAGCTAGTGAACGAAAGAAGAATCAGGCCCCAGGCACTGCAGAATATAAGTTGTGATTTGTTTTCTTCTTCCAGAAGGGAAATTGATTACTTTCTGTGTGGTAGGACTAGAAATTGTAAATTCCTGTTTATTGAGGATATCTTCCCACCTTCCATCTGGAGCAAAGAAATAGACAAAACATTAGGAGATGTCAACATTAGATTAAAACCACTCGAAGCCTTTCACAGACAAAGAGGAAGAAGAACAACAGTGAGACACAATTAAGTGGGTTCTGTAGAGAATAAAGAAAATACCATCACATTGTAGAAAAAATATTTTGCATGCCCTGGTTACACATCTTTGCTTTTCTAAGTATGATGTAATTTACATGCCCGACAACATCCTCTGCCCAAAAAGGTAGTAGAATATAAATATGGATAAACTGTCATACATTAAGACAAGTAGTGAGAAGCATGTGCCTTAGAATTGTGTCTTCAAAAAGCATCTAAGGAATCTGAATTCTGAGAAGTTAGTAACACAAGTTTTTTGTTTTATTTTGTTTAGTTTTTAAGAAAATTTTGGTGCTGCAGTTATTGCTTGAAATTAATCTGATTTCTTATGAAGTCTCCCTTTATTGAGCTACAGCCTGACATCTGAAAAATAAAGATCAGTAGTTTGGTTTAGTTTCCCCAAGAAAGATGATGGGGGGGAAGTAAACTACTGGAAAAGGCAGTAAAACTGGTAGACTGGCCTGGCTTTTAAGGTCTATAGCAATCAAAAACAAGAGTAAGCATAAACATAAGACAATGCCAGTGAGGTGAGGTAAAACATAAGGCGTTTGTGGCTTTAAACATGAGATTTCTATCTTCACCTTCATTAACCCACACAAGCACTTGTATGATTAGCTTGTTCCAGCTATTGTATTGTAAAAGTATACAAGAAACAAATCCATATCACCCCTTCCTTTACTGACCTCAGAACCAATACCATAGTTTTTAGGTGTACATTTGGGACTTCCTCATTATTTATTTTTAATTTACAAAAGGCTGATTTCCATCCATGTCTCTCCAAACTTGCTTGGAGAGGAAGCCAAGTATGATGTTTCAAAACCTATTCTCAATCAATCTGAAAAATCTCAGTGAAATGCATTTGTTGTGGACCAATTAGAGAACCCAAGGTTGGTCTGATTTTGCATACTAAGAAAATCCCTCACTGGAATCAACAGACTTTCCCTTTAAAGAACAAATGGATTTTTGTGGTTTCTCAGTCTGTTGAAACATATTGTTTTGGGATTCTGATGAGTATTATACATGTATGTATTTAAATTAAATGTTGGTTTTCATTAGGGATGTACAAATCTATTCAGGTAAAATAAGAACCTATCTCCTCCTCCTCCTGCCACACTAAACTGTCAACCATTTTTAGAGCCATTTTAATGATATTCTGAAATGATCAAGTATTTTCCACTTCCACCAGAAGCATGAGTTTTCCAGACAAATGGCTCAACTTTACACACAATTATACAAGGGTGTAAGCACTATGCCCTGTAGCTGGGGTTTACGTAATTATGCTCATGTGAAAGATTTAAATAGGGTTCAGATAAACATCCAAAGTCCATTCAAGTCAATGAAAGCCTTTCAATGGACTTCCATGGGTTTTGGATAAGATAGTCAACTTTTCCTCCCACATATATTTTGTTTTTCTGAGTTTCCATGTTCAATATGTGTGCGCAATTGTAGATGACCACTGACAACATTTAAAAATAATTACATAGTTAGAGTTGAGCAATTATCTCAAGGTTTCAAAGCGGTTTCATTTATAAAGTTATGTTCTCATAATTTAAATGTTTCTGAAGATTGCCTTTTGTGCAGAATTTTCTTCGCGTTCTCTGCCAGAAATGTTCTTTGTGTGTGCACATTTCTTTAAGTTAGTCAAAATCTGTTATGCCACTTCTCAATTTGTAGAGGTAAAAGAAATACAATTTCCTATTGGAAAAAAATACTAACTACACTGATTATGAACATGGCTGGGTGTGCATTTTTAAACTTGAAACCAATAGAAAGAATTCCTTCCTGGGGACTCAGGCCTTAGCCAGAATTGAAATAAATAGGGTTTTCTTTAAAATAGGTCTGTTTAAAAATCAAGGCTAGTGTGTTCAAAGCCTTCTAAGAGGTGTGGACTCCTCTGCTCCCCATTCTCCATTATCTATGTAGTTTAATGAGACTGTCAGCCCTTGGGGGTAAAAGCTGTCACTCATTTTTGTTTATACAGCGTCTAGCACAATGGGACACCTCCAGGCACTATTGCAATATGAATGCATGACAATCATCAACAGCAATAGTAAAGTAAGATGGAGTAAGCCTTCCCTGATTGACCTTGTTCAGATTATGATTCCAGCTATGGTGACAATAGCAGGAGCTTCTCACCCAATACTCCATGATGCAAGCAAATGGGCAGAGAGGGGCACTGGAAGGATGGGAAGAATGGACAGAGCTCTGGTTCACTGCCTCCATTCATTGGACAGACTAGCTGGCTATGCACACAGAACAGAGTAAACTGCTCATTTAAAAGCTGTGAAGTAATTTACAAAGCCAATAGGAAACAATTGTAACTCTGCCGAATGAATTTTGACCCATTCTGCTCCTGGGGGAGGGCGCCTTCCCTTATACGGGATAAATTGCAATCTATCCCTTAGAAAGTGAAATCATTGGATAATTCTGCTCCACTTGACCAGTTAAGTATATTGTAACAGAAAATGGGTTAAATTTTAAATTGGAACATCATACTCTATTTTACACCATTCAACTTACTTCACTTTACATTTGAGAGCCGTACCTTCAGATAGCATAAATTTGTATTATTAATTCAATGGAGCCACACCAGTTTATACCAGGGGAGCATCTGATTCTAAATTTTAGTTGCATTTAGAAAATCTGAAATTTATAAATTTGAGTTTTTTATAAATTTGAGTTTCACTCTTCATTAACAGTCTATGCCATAATGGTGTCCTTTAGTAATAATTTGACATTTTGGAAGGTAAATAGCAGTAGAGAATTAATATTATTCACCATATATGCTTGCTCTTTCAATTATTGTTTTATAAATTATTATATGCATAGTTGAATGTCAAAATTAGCAACTGCATCCACAACAGTGCATTTAAGAAATACAAAAAAAAAAAAAAAACCCACATCCAAAACCCTAAAACCAAAACCACACATGGCTGTCAATGTGTTTTTGGAAATAATTGTACCATTTTTAAATGGCTTAAATAACATACAGACAACCAGGTAGTCAGCTGAAGGGTGAGTGGATGAGCTTTATTTTGTTTTATTTTATAAACAGCGTATACTCCAATTAAACTTCAGTCCCCTGTGACTTACTCTGTCTCATACAGGTCACATTCTATGAAGCAGTCCCCATTGCCATCATGACAGAATGCCATAAGACTCATTTGTACTCACACTGCAAACTAAACCAAACAAAAAAGACAGATTATACATTCTTAGAAGAAAAGGTGTACCACAGGAAAAGGTGGTATAAAGAGATGCTCTCCTAACATAAGTGCTGGAGAAGGGGAAAAGGTGTTGCTATATGGAGTTTTGAAAAATATTTTTGAGTTGTATTATTGATTGTGAGGGTGCCTACAGCCAGGGATTTGGATTCTTTAATATTTATTTAAATAAATAAACGGACTCCAAAGATCTCTCTCTCAGCTTGCTCTGAGCCCAGTATAAAACTTGTGATGGATTAATAAAGTGTGATGTCATTTATTTATTTTAAAATCTTGGCCAGGCATCTTCAGTATTGGCAAAGAATAAAGCTATGGGTCAATTAACAGCACTTGCTCACTCCCTCGCTTTCTGCCCATCTCTTTCTAATTTGTTTCCATGATCTCTATCAATCTAAGGAACAAATGCAGAGAATTGCATATTATGTGTAAAAGTCTTTTATTACTCATAAAAGGGTTAATTAATTTATGGTAATCTACTGACTGCATATTGCTAACTATATAAATCTTTAAACTGAAGAATAAAATGAAACATGAATTTTTAATTATTAATTCCCTCCAATCAGCACTGAAATTACAATAATTAGAGAAAATGAGACAACAGTGAATCCATTCAAACAATCTATTTTATATGGTTAACTTGATTTGTTTATAGTGAATATGCCCCAGAAATACAGGAACAAACTCAGCCTTGATAATGCTTCTAAAATAATGTATTCCCCACCCCTAATATTCAAATGGATTTTTTTTATTTACTGGATTTAAACATATGTTTTTGTATCTGACTTATGAAAGGCATTTAGAATGTGAAAGCACACCCAGGCATTCTCTGCAACCGTTGAAATTCTAGACCAGGGGTTGGCAACCTTTGAGAAGTGGTGTGCCAAGTCTTCATTAATTTAAGGTTTTGTGTACCAATAATACATTTTACATTGACAGGGGCCAGCAACCGGAACCCCAGACCGGCAGCGGGCTGAGCAGGACCGGCGGTGGGGACCCTGGCTGGCAGGGGCCAGCAACCGGAACCCCAGACCGACAGCGGGCTGAGCGGCTCAGCCCACTGCCGGTCTAGGGTTCCGTCCGCCAGTCCCTGCCAGTTGGGGTCCCAGCCACCGGCCCGGCTCAGCCCGCTGCCAGTTTGGGGTTCTGTCCGCTGGCCCTGCTCAGCCGGGGTCCTGGCCAACGGCCCCGCTCAGCCTGCTGCCGGCCTGGGGTTCCATTAATCCAGGCAGGCTGAGTGGGGCCGGCAGCCGGGACCCCAGCTAGCAGCAGAGTGCCACTAAAAGTCAGCTTGGCACGAGTGCTGCAGGTTGCCAACCCCTGTTCTAGGCCAACAACAGTGCTTTACATCTTTAGGGATTTCACAAAGATGGCATCTCTCAGCATTTTTGCTGACAACTCCACAAAAATGCTTCTCTTGAATTCATTAAATATGTGAAGTAGTCTGTTTACCTGTGCCCCTCTTGCATTTACTACAACATGACAATGTCCGCATGATTTCTATATAAGGCAGTACCCTAAACAGCCACCCCAGTAAGAAGTAAAGTATATAAAATTATTACAAAATATCAGTTCCCAAAGTGTGGTACAGGAAATATGTTATTTATATTATGTATGTGGATTTGTTAGTAAATATTGATTTAATTGCAGCAATTGTGGTACAACTGTTTACAATAATAGATTTTCAGTTGAAGCTTGAGAAAATGGGTAGGTAAACTTAGTATAAGTAAACAGCAAGTACAATTGGAACTGTTAGTCTATTCTATAGTAAAACACTGATTCTCTTTTTCCAGGTTGTCCCCTTCTCCCAGAGTACATTTTGTATTTGAAACAAATGGTTCCATCATATTATAACTGAGTTCAACCTTTTCTGAATTGCACCCCCTATGGTGTGAATGACAATGTTAAAAAGAAGGGTGATGATTTACAGTGTGTGCAGAGGAAAAGGGGAATTTGATAAACTGCAGTAAATCAGATTGTTAAAGTCCCATTCTTTAAAAAAAATCCCTGCAAAGCAAAACTGAGTGATCAACTTCACCATAGTCGTTTTTCTTCCATGAGGAAGTCTGATTGTGTAGAGAAAAGAAAATGTAAGTCATTTTTTTAAGAACATTGGAAGTATTGGATCAAATCTATATGTTATGTATAACTTATTTCAATAAAAAGTATAGCACAGTTATGCATGTGAAAAATGACCAGAGATTAAACCTATGGAATGCACGTGACTATAACCTTGCCCATTTTTTTAAAAAGTCTAATTGAGGGAAACAGTGAAACAGCAATTTGAATATCATAAGTGATTCAAAAAAAGTCCAAGAAAAAAGGGATCTGTATTATTTTTAAATGACAGAACTTAAGATGGAAGAAAAAATTCTAGGTATACCAATTATTATTTGAATCACTGTAGTGTCTGGAGGTTTCACTCTGTACAGGGTCCCTGCTGTGGTAGTAAAACTCCATAAGTGCCAGTTCCACCCATAAAGAGTTTATAATCTAAAAGTTTTGATCCCACAAACATGTGTATAATCCTATCGAAAGTCAATGAAATTACTCACAAGAGTAAAATTATGCAAAAGATTAAAGTCATGTTTAACTTTACATATTGTGAGTGGCCTCATTGACTTCAATGGGAGCACTCACAGGTTGTAAAGTTCAATGACTTCTGGATGATTTAAGATTTGGCACATACATTTCTAAAGAGATTAAAAGTCAAACACCAGCCAAGAATGTGTGCTTGTGTAATACATACCAATGTACTATAAGACTCAGCTACAGCTACTTAGCAAGATGTGGTCTGATCATGCAACATTCTCTCACGAGTATATTCACTCTTAGTCATCTTATCTTCACGTAGGGGTTGGTGGAATGAGGGGTCCCCCTTTTTTTGAGGGGTCGGGGTCCGGTGAATACTGTGTAATACAACTTAACTCAAAGGAAGAAATCAACTGATATGTGCTGCCTAATCCATTTACATCTTAATATAAGTAATATACTTTTACTTTACAAAAAACCTCTTGTTGCATAATTATCAATCACAACCATAACATTATGATAAACTATATTCCTCAAGTGTTGTTATATGGCTTGTATTATCATTATTTTTCATTAATTTATTCTTTGCCTACAAATTATACGAGAGTAGCTTCACAGTGTTGAATGCAACATGTACATTTCCTGGGAGCTAATTAACTCTGGCAGTAGTACAGCTGTAAGGACTCTGGTTAACTTGAGCACTCATTGACACAGACGTAGCATTATATTATTGTAAAGTATTTCAGGGTGCATGCTCATTTTCCTATTTCTTCCGCTCAAAAATTTAGTAACTGCATGCTGTTTACCATAAAAAAAAAGTGGGTACACATTATATATCACAATTATATACTCCCCCGCCCCCTCACAGGTTATAGAGTAATTCCATAGGACTGCATCTCAGCTTTCTATACAAACCTTTTGCAAAGAGTGTCATCTTTGAGTGCCCTGTGGGCCAATAGGAGATGGCCATGATTACACTCTCTCCGAGAGGGTCTCAGCAATTATTTCACTAACCCCTCTTAAGCTACCAAGTACCCTTGTTGCAGGTATATTTACTTCTTTTTTTTTTCAAATAATTCTGCCCACATTCTTACAGCAGACATTAATGTCCCAATTTAAAGTTGTCAATCAACCCTTTCTTCTCTGTGCCAGATTCTTCAGGTATTCAATACCTTTTTCCTAGGAGCAGACCCTCAGCATTCCTTCATAAATAAAACATTCCATCAAAATGATACCCTTCTGTCCCAAGGTAACAACAGTCCTTTCATATTCCACATCTGCTCACCTTCTTTCAAAAGGGCTTTCAGCCATTTCCCAGCCACTCTTTCTGACCTCCATTTCAGGGCAATTGCTACAGGAGCTCACTCCCCTCCTGCAGCTCTCTTCAGGGCTTTTTCTGAGGCCCCTCCCCCAGCACCTTTCTGCCCTTCTGCAGCTTCCTCCCTTGTGGAATACCTCTCTACAGCACTCTTTCTAACTCAGGTGTCATCCCACCCCTCATTAGGCCCAACGTGGGCGTCTAGTCATCAGGGTAGCTGGATCCACTTCACTTAGTAACCAACCAGTAATGTAGGGTTGCCATGTCATATTTTATATTGTATAATATACACACAACGCTGGGAAACATAGCATAATGCATGTTCTATACAAAACTTTAAAGAATGCTTAATTGGCCTTTTAAAAATTCATAACCTTAACAGTTTTGACAAAAAAAAAAACAATATGAAAAATAGATATCTTTAATATTGCCAGGCCCATAAATTACATAGATTGTATAGATACTGAAGTTTATAAATTCTCAGGGTCTGAAGTGGAAGGCAATCTGATAGCTCATGCAGCAAGATGCATGCTATATTGCTGTTTAATTTGCTGCGGTATTTCCCTTTTCCAGAGTATGCTGCAGAGTGCAAGTCCCTTAATTGTCCATTCTGAGTGATTTCTTCTCTAACTGGATAGGCACCTGAGCATGAAAGCTAATAGGTTCTTATCCAGCAAATCACTTCATGTATATGCTTAACCTTTAAAAAGGTAAATAGGGACTGGACTACTCATGTGCTTAACATTCATTTTTTTGCTTAAGTGCCTTGCTGAATTAGGGCTTCACGGAGGCAAGACAAGGCTAGGGCCAATCAATTACTACTGTTTTTTCTTCATACGGTGGGCATAATATTTTTTTTTGTTTGATTCTGGACAAAATGTGGCTCTCTCCTCTACCTGAGCAGAAATTCATGATTTTTGCTGGAGCTTGGGGAAATCAGTCTCTTTCTGCCTTTGGTTCCATCTCTGGTTTAAGTGACAGGCCAAACTATATAGAATTTTAGTTTTGAGGACTGGGCACTAGCTTTTTTGTATATCACCTAGACAGGCATCCATATCTAGTTTCAGCAAACTGTGTTGTCTACTGAAATAATCTTTCAAACTTTCCCCAAGAAAGTTTTTATTTTTTAAACAAAGATATCATTAACCACTGGATATTGTACTATGTTGATATGTACTCTAGAGTAAGCAGTGTCATGATGTTGAATCTATCACCATCCTGTTGATATAATTGTAACTTAAATAGTTAAAAGGATAAACAATTAGTCTAAGGAAAAGAAACAGTGGCAGGTTTGTTTGTTTGTTTTTCCAAAAATATGATGAGCAACCCTCTTTTAAAAGCAGCACATTAGACATTTCTGTGCTTGACAGACAGATTTAAAATAGAAGTTTGACATAGTGTGTGTAATCATTTGCTCATAGAACAAAGAATGTATTCAAATAATAAAATATGTAACGTTATATATGCTACCCAGATCAAGGAACCCCAGAAAACAAGTTATTAACTCCTTTGTGTTAAGAGTTGATCCCTAATTTAATTTTTGGAGGCATACTTGAATCTTTGATTTAATGAAGCGACACTGAAGAGCTACATGTTGGGAGAAGTAAGGAGAATGGTTCAGCAAACTTTAAGCATGTGCTTCCTAGAAGCATGAAGCAAATCTAAGTTAAGCACAAGCTTAAGTGCTTTACTGACTTGGAGCCATGATCTGCAAAAATTGCCCAGCAGAATAATCCATAAATTGCCAGACCAGAATGGAGACACTGCATCTTTTGTCATTAGACACACAACTGTCATGTCTCCCAGAAATTAGTTCTACTGCTATTTTAAATGTGCTGTACAGACCAATTTTTTGACAAGATTCCACTTCCCTGGGTATACAAGTGAAGGGGGGGAAGGGAAGTTAAACCCTTGAAGTCCTTGTCACAATAACCCTGATTCCACATTTTCACTCTTATATAAAAACAATAGATATTCATGTGTTAGTCATAAGAAGTTTTCTTGTAGCCTTCCCAAAGCAGTTCCATAATAAAAGACTATGCAGAGGTTTCTGAGGTAAGGTTTTCTTTCCTAGAAGCCAATTGCTTCTCTGATCTTAAATTATATCAACTACAATTCCAAACAATTTTCCTATTGGAATAGTTATGTGCTTTCTCTACATAGTCTTACCTTTTAATTCTTTGTTATGAATGGTAGTCTTCTTTAATATCTTTATAGTAAACAGCAAGGAATTTTACCCCCAGATTTTCATACTTGTATGAAGGTTATTTCATGCACAACTCCCTATTTTCTTTAACAGGAGCTCAACAATTAAAATTTGATATATTACTTTGAGTGCACAGGTTTTTTTTATACAGATTATGCAGTGTTATATACTGCTGCAATTGACTAAATGAGTCAAGCAGAAGGCATAAATTTAACATGTACAATCACTGAAAGGGAGATTTCACAGTAACTTCTCTCTCTGGGTATAACACTAATAGAGTGTATAATGAACCATTAATACAACTATGATTCTAGCGTATCCCAAACCATTAATACAACTATGATTCTAGCGTATCCCAATCTACTGAAAAATTAACTACTGCTCATGCACACTAGATGCAATAACCTAACCTCAAGTATCAGAGGGGTAGCCGTGTTAGTCTGAATCTGTAAAAAGCAACAGAGGGTCCTGTGGCACCTTTGAGACTAACAGAAGTATTGGGAGCATAAGCTTTCGTGGGTAAGAACCTCACTTCTTCAGATGCAAGTAATGGAAATCTCCAGAGGCAGGTATAAATCAGTGTGGAGATAACGAGGTTAGTTCAATCAGGGAGGGTGAGGTGCTCTGCTAGCAGTTGAGGTGTGAACACCAAGGGAGGAGAAACTGTTTCTGTAGTTGGATAGCCATTCACAGTCTTTGTTTAATCCTGATCTGATGGTGTCAAATTTGCAAATGAACTGGAGCTCAGCAGTTTCTCTTTGGAGTCTGGTCCTGAAGTTTTTTTGCTGTAAGATGGCTACCTTTACATCTGCTATTGTGTGGCCAGGGAGGTTGAAGTGTTCTCCTACAGGTTTTTGTATATTGCCATTCCTGATATCTGACTTGTGTCCATTTATCCTCTTGCGTAGTGACTGTCCAGTTTGGCCAATGTACATAGCAGAGGGGCATTGCTGGCATATGATGGCATATATAACATTGGTGGACGTGCAGGTGAATGAGCCGGTGATGTTGTAGCTGATCTGGTTAGGTCCTGTGATGGTGTTGCTGGTGTAGATATGTGGGCAGAGTTGGCATCGAGGTTTCATTTCATTTGCAAATTTGACACCATCAGATCAGGATTAAACAAAGACTGTGAATCACCCTCCCTGATTGAACTAACCTCGTTATCTCCACACTGATTTATACCTGCCTCTGGAGATTTCCATTACTTGCATCTGAAGAAGTGAGGTTCTTACCCACGAAAGCTTATGCTCCCAATACTTCTGTTAGTCTCAAAGGTGCCACAGGACCCTCTGTTGCTTCTAACCTCAAGTGTCCACAACAATTTATTCCAAAATACTTTAAAAAAAACTCAAGTAAATGATGAAAAATATGAATAATATTTAAATGTGAGATGAGTATGTATGGAATTTGAATGAAGCTCATTATTTATATGTACCATAGTACCGTACCTGCCTGAATTAAAGTTCACACTGAAGTTTAAGGAGTTGGATACCAATAGAGATTTTGAAGAAAGACTTTCTCATTTTAATTTTCACAGCTAGGTAATGGTTAACTGAATGACAATAATTCAGATATTCACTCATGTACACAGTGGGAGGATGTACAAAAAGAAAGAGGCTTTCTATGGAACTAATATCAAAAAGGTATACTGATTTACTAGTATTTTAGGAATGACAACTAATTCAGGAGGAAAATATTACAGATAAAACCGAAACCAACCCCAAGCTGCTTTCACCTACGCTTGAACTGAATTAAATCCTTTTTTCACAGGGTGGGAGATGAGGGGAGGGTCTCCAAACAAGTTTTAGACTATATTAAATTTTGATATTGGTTTGGGTCACAACCAGTACCAGTACCATTAGTACCATGAACTAATCTACTACCTCAATTTCCAACCTAACTGAAGCAAGAAACTACCAGACAGGAACATCTGCTTTTTTACAGCAGTTTCAGTCTTATTTCTTAGCCTAAGAGATTTTAATAATATGTAGACAAGTACAGTATCTGAATTCTTTTAAATAAATATCTGAACCTGTAACCATGTGTCCAGTCCTTCAGGGCCCATTTCTGCCAGATGCTAAGTAGCCAAGAGATTTTAGGTGCTCAGCAACCTGTATGGGGGAGCTCTTAGGCCCCAATTCATTGAGATATTTAAGCACATGACTACATTTAAATGCATAAAGCAAATCCCATTGACCTCCCTGGCAGCTTGGCCTGAGCAACAATTAAATGATGGAGGAGTGGGACTGTTTGAGAGATTGTCCCCAACACTAATGATTGCTGTGGGGACTGTCAAAAAGCAAAAATCCCTGAGATTTCAGTGATTCTCAGAGAAAATAAGGAAACCTGAACTGAAGAACACTGATTTGGTACAAAGAAAATATTCATAGAGCTTACAGAAAAGTGAATTAATCAGCAGTCCCCGGAGATTTCAAATCAAAAGTGAACTTAGTTTGCTGCTGCAGCTTTTGCCAAAGCAACCTGTGATCTAGCACATAGTACTGCTTACAGGAGCTTGAAGTCCACACTCACAGAGCTGTTTCTTCCCCTGCAGCCACCTGTTCCTTAGCTCCAAGGATGAGGATGGGAGAAGGGTAAAATCACATCCATCAGCAGATACATATATTTGTGAGGTTCTGGCAGCATTCATTTTGAACAATGTTTGTCTACTGGCTTCATGTTACAGGGCTGTCTCTGTCATGACAATGGTTTATCACAATAATAAAGTAGAAGGATGAATTTCAAAATAAAACAAGGTCAGTGTCATTTATAAGGGTTTTTTCCCCCCTCTCTTGTCTTCTCTATTGATTTTTTTTTCAATTTTAAATGTATCTGATCACCCTGCTACCAAATATATTTCCAAAAAGTTACCCTAGAGATAAGACGACAATTAATTTTGGCTGTATTTAATCTTATTTACCATATATACTCGTTCATAAGCCGAATTTTTTTTAGTAAAAAAGGGAAGCACCAGAGAAGGGGTCGGCTTATGAACGGGTATAGAGAGAGGTGGGACCCCCAGCTTCTCTCCCCCTAAAAATTTCCCCACCAGTTGCTGTCCCGGCCCATCAGGGTAAGCAGCTGGCATGCCGGAACACTTTGTTTACTTAGGTTTACCTCCATGCCTGTGGATGCTTGAGGTAAACAAACCATCTCGGCCCGCTAGCGGCTTATCCTGATGGACTGGGAGCCAAAGTTTGCTGACCCCTGAATTATAGGGTCGGCTTATGAATGGGTCATAAAAAATTTCCATTTTTACTTATCCATCTTGGGTTGGGAGGAGTGGGGGAGATCCGGCTTATAAACGAACCAGCTTATGATCAAGTATACACGGTATATCTCTGTGATTGCAACCTGTAAGGGTTGGGCTATGAGGAGATGAGGCTAAGGCTCTGATCCTGCAAGCATTTAGGCACATGCTTAATTTAACTGATATGGATAATCCTAAAGCACCGGAACCATTCATGTAAATTATATTAAACATAAGCTTAAATGTATTCAGACTGAGGCCCCGAACCTGCATCTCACCTCACAATGCCAGCAGCTTAGTGTTTATGACAGCATGGCAGCAAGTGCAAATGCCTATGTTTCACTGGAAAGGCATTCATTAATGCAGAGTTCTAAGGATACTGAAGCTTCTTCTTGATATTTTATATGCCACTCAGGCACTAAAGGCCAAAATGGATCCCAATATTCCTCATATATTTAAACTGGAGGAAAATGTACATCTGGAAAGATGTGAAAAGAAGAGCCACTTCCAGCTCAACAGTCTGAATGAGAAAGGTCCCCAAATCCAAATTTGAGATCTCAATTTCAGGTCCAAAATGTCATGAGATTAGTTCTGCTCACCTTTTTAAGTCTAGGGTAACGACAAGGAAGTAATTTACACTTATGTAACTTGCAAGAGGATTTGCCCCCATTAATTTATAAACAGGCAGAACCAAAGTCACAGATCTGAATAATCCCATCACACTTGGTGATTCAAAAGCTAGATCACACTCTGCCCTAAGATTCAGGGGACCTGATTCTCCTCACTCTAATATTGGTTTTAAACTAGTGTAACTCTATGAGGGTTTCTACTAGTATAGCATGATCAAAATCATCCTATTTGTTAGATAACACCCCAACACATAACTGAGTTCAAGGTGCAAACTGATACCAAAATCCTAAACAAAACCTGCAGCTTTGATTCAAGCCCCTCTCACCTGAATTCGATCATTCTACAGGCTCATGTTTTGATGGGCGATAATTTGTTTTACTGATATTATAAATAAATCAAACCTTAGGTTGTATAAAATAAAATAAAATGACTTTGCAACAACTTAACCATGTATTTGGCAATTCAGACACTGCTACAGCCATCCAGGCTCATAAGAAGAGATTTATTTCTCCAGAGATAGATTATGTAGATTTTAAACTGAGTATCTGTATTGTTTCTGGGAAAAGTTCATATTCTTTCCAAGGAGCCTGTTTTTTATTTTATAGTTATGATGATGCAAGGCAATTTTTGAATGCCTGCAGGAGAGAACTAGAAAAGTTAAGTTCAAAGGTTGTGAATCATTTAATAGATTCAGAGGAAAATTTCATAAGGAATGTTATTTTACTGTCACTGTATTTCTTGTGCCTTCATGAATCTGTACATATAATAAATAGTCAAAATTCTATCTTGAGTGTTTCTAACATTGCAACATCTGGGGTTAAGAAACATAGCATTGTTTGAACTGAGTACCACTGCAACAAAAAATACTGGACAATTACCCCAAGTCTATTATAATTCAATATTATGAACAACTGGCTGCCTTTCCTTCTTCTTTAAGTTAATTACACATTTGAAATAAATGCATGAATTTTCTAGGGAACTTTACAATTTTCTTTGTACATGGGATGCTCTTTATGGTTCCAGGTCAGGAATGTGCTGAAGCACAATGCCATCTGTAAACACTTTCCCTACTGAGTCCCAATGAAGTCAGGGTGAAATGTGGACCTGCTCCTGTTTTTTGCCCCAATTCTATAAGTAAAACCCTAGCCTTATCAGCGTATATGGGAGTTTTGCCATTGACTTCAGATTTCACTCTCTAAAGCTGGGAATGTATAATTCAAAAGGAAGTTCTGTGGATGGGGAGCTTAGTTGGTGAAGCCCTATGTCTATATTTCTTTAAATATCTCTAAGAGTTTCTATTTTGCTGGTTTATTTTTCTTCCTGCTGTGTCTTCTTGCCACTCTGTTCAGCATCTAGCAGACTGCTGGCACTAGATAGATAATAAATTATTAATAATTATAACAATTTTGATCACAAAGAAAAATAGTCATAATTAAGAAAGCTAGAATTGGTACAGATTTATGATGCTCAGCAGTTTTCATGCTAGAAACAAATTAATTGAAAGGAAAATAGGATGCTCATGTATTGCATAGTATGTGATAGCTGTGAAGTCAGATAGCTTGCATGAACGTATTTAGACACTTCCCAGTAATAGAAATCAAACGAAAGGCTGTTTGTTAGAAAAAGTTCTCACTCTCACCTAGATTGGGTGACAGGGTAACAAAAAGACTCAATGTCATTACTCTTAGAAATGAAATTACAGGTTATCTAACAACTATAATTTCAGTTAAATTAGACTACAATCTTCATTTTGAGATGAATGGCATCTTGTATAAATAGCTGAAAACAACTACAGAGGGTCACAAAAGGAACAATCACCTAAAGCATTTTTGGACGATTGAAAAATGGAATATTTTTACAGACATACCTATTCAAAGTTATGCACATGCTTAAGTAGCTTGCAGAATTGGAGCTTACATGTGTTGTATATACATTGTACTTCTAGTCAGACAAGGAGCATGGGGAGGTTAATTAAATGTTTTGTAAAACACTTAGAGATTCCTGATGAATGGCATATTTAAGTGCAAGCTAATTAACTGGTGTTTTCTTTAAATGCACAGACAGATTTAAAAAGAGAACCAGAGCATCTTCATTACTGTTTTTACAGTGAATTTAAATCAGAATTTTATCTGGTTTGTTTAAAAACCATGATATTGTTGCTTCTATTTAAGCTGCTGCCATTTTCTCTGTCAAAAAAAAAATTGTCAAGCAAGAAATGCAAAAACAAAGCAGAAACCTACTTCCTTAAATTCCTAAAGCCAGCCTGATATCAAAGTGGGATGTAATATGGCAAGTCCAATAAGCCACCCCAGAGACCTTCTGTCTTGTCCTCATAACTGATTGTTTCATGAAAAAGGAAAATAACTGCAGCATAAATAAGTATTCAAGTGCATGCAGTGGGTCTGGTGTTGCCTGCACTTATGTCAAACTACCTTCAGTGAAAACCAATTCCTACATGCATGTCAAAAAGGTTAGAGAAGATAAAAATGACTTAGGGGTATGGCTAGGCTGCACACTCCATACAGCAGTGTGTAGAGTACAGACACTGTATGCCACCACTAACCTGGGTATAAATAGCAGTGTAGACAATGAGGCACTGCTTAGGCAAATAAAGATAAGCCTGAACCCGATATGGCTCTCTATATGCCCAAGCAGTGCCTCCCACATCTACACTGTTATTTTTAGCAGTATAGTGTCCCCACTGCCTGAGTCTTTCCCTGCTTCTTGCTGCTGGAGCCTTTCTCCACTGCCTCCTTCCTGCCAGAGAACTCTAGTATCCCTGTCCTCCTTTATTCTGGGCCTGAAGCCCTTGCAAATCCTGCAACGCTCCTGCACGTGGGCCTCCCCCAGACACTTGAGGTAGCTTGAATGTGCGTCATCTACCAGCATCGGCTTATGGCACATGGCTTGAAATACAGGTACTGAGGCATACCCCAGTGCTGGGGAAGAGCCAAACCCACTAAGCGGGATCTGCTATTAATTCACTGGGGGAAAAAACCCTCTAGAAAAGAACTATTTACAGATAAGCAAAGTCTACTGAGAGAGGTACTTGTGGGAAAACGCAAGGACAAGCAACAAATCCAGCAACCATCATGGCCTGTGAGAAGGAACTGAGGGAGCAGCTGGGCCCTATATACTGGCACTATGAGGGCACGACTCCACTGGGCACCAGAGCAGACACAATGGATACCGCTGCGGGAAAAACTTTTTGGCAGCGGTGCTCGGGGCGAGCACACACCTACATTGAGATGGACATGAGCGAGCACTCGAAGTAGCAGCAGCTTTATTTGAGATATTTACATGCTTTAGAGACAATATAGTCTGTAAGGAATGAACTCAAGGCTTAGAGTAAAACAGTCCTAACTTCAAATCCACCTTGATTTGCTCCAGGCGCTGGACAAATCACTTCATTTCTCTGCCTCAGTTTTCTTATCCATACAATGAATATAAGTGATATGGTGACACAAACTAAATAACTGTTCTGGGACAGTTCCAGCACAAAGCTGCCAATAGGTGTCTGTAGGTGTATAATTCATTTATTATTAGCCATCAACTGACATTCAGCCATTCACCTGCTGCCCTACTGTGTTAGCAACGTAGAACAATGCACATTCAGGGGATTTCACTGAAATGTCTGTAAAGAATTTTGCAAGTTGTGTTTACACAGCAAAAACCAGAGACGGATATCCTGTGGATTAGTAATGCAATTAAAGCACACAACACCCCCACACCTATTATACCTGAGATTTTCCAAAAAAAAAAAAAAAAAAAAAAAAAAAACACAACAGGAGCCCAAATCCTAATTTAAGCATAGAAGTAGAAGTACTGTGTATGCCAGCACTCCAGTTAAAGCGAATTGAACCATACCAGCTTACAAGAGCTGAGGATCTGACCCAGGAGAGGTACAATCACAACCTTTGCCATTTCAGCTTTTTCATCACTGAAGTCAGTGATAGTTGAGGGTGCTCAGCCTCCTGCCAGATTTAGATTTTAAGACCTGATCATGCAAACACAGACCTTTACTTATGCACAGAGTCCTGCTGAAGTCAATTAAAGTTTTTTGCTGGCATATTCCTTTGACAGATAAGGGCCTAAAATTTGTAATGTCAACTTTGTATCAGCATGAAGACTCTCTAAATTTTTTTCCAGGACAAAACTGGAGGAGTTAGTCTCTGAGTCCTGCCAACTTGACCAGCAAAATTTGATACATGCCACAGTTCTCGCCTACATACCTGATATAAACAGCAGGATGTCTCCATCCTTCGATGCTGATAAGCTCCAAACAGACAAATTGCTATGCGTTTCATGATTAAAGACAAATGGAGTTGTGATTAAACAAAATTTGCTTTGTGTGAAAGAGAAAAGGTTTAATGCCCCAAAACTTCTCAAATCCTTGTGTTCCTGATCATCTAGCTCCACAAACTGGATCATAGTCTCCTGGGAGAAACTGATTATACCCTCCCCACTATTTGTTACAGTTACGCTCATCCAATCAGGGAACAGAAAGAATACCATGTGGCTAAAATGATCAAACCCTTAGAAAGCAAAGGGAAATGAACAGTTCATGTACACTCCATAGGCAGAAATAGATCTGTACAGCCTCTTTAAAGAGTCATAACAAATGACAATGTATACAGGAAAAAACAAAGTTTGTGCACAGAAAAAACAAAACCAACCAGATACCAAATACACAATATGTCACAAACAGTTCACTTACCCCTGGTTACTACTGGTGCATGCATGAAAACTGAGTTTCTAAAACTGAGTTAGACCTCAGGGATTCATTTGTTTTTTTGCAAATAAGCAAAGTTTCTATACTTAAATGCCGTTTTTCCATTTTCACACTTCTTTTCCAGTTTGGGGAGCACAAACCATCCCTCAATGGCTAGCTAAAAAATTGTTCACATTTCCCCACCTCATCTACTATTCCATCTCCCATCCCCCACTCAAAAAAGAGAGAATAATCACCACTAGGCTTCAAAATATTCTCTTTGCTTAAGGCTGCAAAAAATCTCATCTCCAAAGGATTAAAATATGAAGATGAAGAAGATGCAAATGAAAATTGGTGATTATAATAAAAGCCCCGAAGTAGCCTGAACTATAGCAGACATGGCTAAGTCTCCCCTACAAGCTAATGTATTTCCCCATTCATTGTGCTCTTAACTTCGTCTCATGCTTATTTCTGGTAGTGTGGAGGGAGCAGTTTGTTTTTTGCTTTTGCTGTTCATTTTGTATTTTAAAACCTTCAAGCCATGACAGCTATGTTGAATACTGATGAAGCAACATACTGTGTATTCCATGCTGTCAGGTGTTTTGAGGTACTGTATTTAGACTGCGCACTCATGTTTATCTGGGATACCCTTTCATTTCAGGAAGGGCAACAAAGGTGTCCCCCACAACACCGCTTCAGTCCTTTTATTTACTTCTGTTGTTTGGATTCACAGTTGTCACCTTATTGAGTCTGACATCTAAGCACAGCACAGAGTATGTGTCTGAAGAGGTGATGTTAAAGCAACAGCAGAGGCAGACCTGTGCACAGAGATGTGGTGAGGCAGGGATTTAGCAGAATAGCAGTTTGTCTTTGGTTACCAGGAATAAAGTGTGGCATGCTGCAGGTGACAAATGAAATAAGTTTAGCACTGCCAACGTAATCCTCAGTGGACATCTGTTCATGGCACAAAATATGGCAGGACTGGCATTCTGTGCAAAAGGCTCAGGCTTCTGGTTAAGCTCATGACTGATCAAGAATGAGATATATTTGCAGTGCAATGTAGAGACCTTTTCATAGCTTCTGAACACTGCATATCAGGATTCAACTAGAAATATCAAATGACATTGCATAATTTCAGATAGATAGATTGATTCATCTAGGCCAGAGGTGGGCAAACCATGGCCCGCGGTCCACATCCAACCTGCGGGACCATCCTGCCCAGCCCTTGAGCTCCCAGCCGGGGAGGCTAACCGCCGGCTCCTCCCTGCTGTTCCCCTCCCCCGCAGGCAGCACAGCTGGCTCCAGCCTGGCAGCGCAGCTCTGAGTGGCATGGTCAGGGGGTATCGAGCGGGGGGGGGGTTGGATAAGGGGCAGGGGATCCCAGGGGGCAGTCAGGGGACAGGGAGCGGGGAGGGGGGGCTGGATATAGAGGGTGGATAGGGGGTGGGATCCCGGGGGGAAGTTAAGGGCGGGGGGTCCCAGGAGGGGGCAGTCAGGGGACAAGGAACAGGGGGTTTGGATGGGGTGGAGGTACTGAGGCGAGCGATCAGGGGATGGGGAATGAGGGGTGGATAGGCGTGGGAGTCCTAGGGGGCCTGTCAGAGAGCGGGGGTGTGGATAGGTCGGGGAAGTCAGGGGACAGGGTGGGTTGGATAGAGGGTGGGGTCCTGGGAGGGGGCAGTCAGGGGACAAGGAGCGGGGGGGTGGGTGTTGGATGGGTCGGGATGTGGGAAGGGGCGGAGAGGGGGCAGGGGCCAGGCTGTTTGGGGAGGCACAGCCTTCCCCACCCGGCCCTCCATACAGTTTTGTAACCCCGATGTGGCCCTCGGCCCAAAAAGTTTGCCCACCCCTGATCTAGGCCATTCATAAAAAGATTTCTAGCAAATCATATCCTCCATCTCAAGTGACTGCCATGACTGTATTGATATTTCTGTATGACTGAGATGCAATACAGTAAAATTGTTTTCAATCACAGTAAAAATTGTGCACTACAACAAGCTAAAATCTTTATTTTAAAATATCTTGGTTTAAATATGTAATTGTAAAAGGATCACTAAACAATTGTAAAACAAAAACAAAAAATCCTCTTCATTTGGATAGCTATTGGCATTGCCAACAAGGGAGACACTATTTTCCATGAAGAGTTACCATATGTGAATTCAGACCTAATTGCCAGTGAAAGCTTTGAAAGTTTAATTAAAGAAATCTCAGTAACTGTGTGAACAGAATGAACGCTGATACTTCAAGTGATTACTTTTGTATTTAAGCATGTGCTAACATAAAACATTATTAAAATCTGATAATATTATTAAACTGCTATCACTGAACAATCCAGAAATCTACATAGCAGTATAGCCGAGTGTAAAATGTAACCACAAAAGTATTTCGTTGGCTGTTGCAGATCCGTGTGTGGTGTTAAGCAGAAAGGGCATAGAATGATGGACTATATACACACACATACACACACCAGAATTTTTAATGAAAATATGTAAGCTTTTTGTGTACAAAGATACTACTCTGTATTACGAGGGGTTCATTTTCTAGAACCATCTTCTCAGTGAAATTCCTGCATACACAATACTGGCCAACCACAAAAACATTCAGAAGTAACGAGTGAGGCCTCCCAAAAATCATTTAAATATAATAATAATTTGGGTTCTTTTTATTTGCATTCAGGTTTTTGAGTCTTTACAGAGCTGCGAACAGGGGAGTTTTGTGAGGGAGTTCTCCAGGTGAAGGAGGAGCGACTTTGTAACTGTTGAGGTGAGTTTGTTGTGTGCTTGCTGTGTGCCTATTTGACTGAACTTTATAGCATGGTTTGTTTTGCTAGTCAAGGTTGAGAGCTTCTTAGTGAGGCTTTGATGCTCAATCCCTTTAGGAGCCCTTAACCAGGGGGACAGGGCTATTCAGGGAGAACAGAGGTTTAAAATTCCTGCTCCTAAGAAGAGCTAGCAAAGAGCACCTCCAAACAGGGGAGTTTACAGAGTGAGCAAGAGCCAGATATACCTAACATTGTCTAAACCTAGGCCAAACACCCATCTACCCGTCCCCCCACACACCTCATAAATCTGCGGGGGAAAGCAAATAAAAGCAGGCCGTGGTGCATTTATGAGGGAAACATCACCACCCAGTTCACACTGCAAGAGAAAAATATACAAAGAAAAATAAAAATCTTGGGCCAGACTGTCAGCTAGTCAGTGCAAATCAAAGTCAATGAAACCGTGCCATTTTGCTTCAGTGGAGAATCTGGTCCCTTATTTTTTAACCTTGATAGTTTAATATTACTTCACCATCATTAGTGCTTAAAAATTGGTAGCAATGCTGATATTTTGAACCAAGTCTTTCACCAATGTCTTTTGAACAGAGTTTAACAAGCAAAGGGTCAGATCCTGCTTTCCTTGCTCATTGGGATTTGGCCCACACTGACTTAAAAAAAGAGGCAATCACACTTCTATTATAAAGGCACTAACTGTTAACAAAAAGAAATTTGGCAGCCAATCAATAATTGTTTACAGCAGATTATAATTACCTTTCAAGGAAAAAAAAATTACTATCCCCAAACCTGCAAAAATGTATGCATGTGCTTAATTTTACACGTTGACTTCAGATACATTTTTAAGAATTATCAATACAACACCTGCAAAGGATGTGAGAAGAGTGTTGCTCTGACATGTTGAGTTCCTTATGGCTGTCTGCAGAGAAAGGGCAGGAAGACCAACATGGCCACAGAACTTGTGGCTATGTCCCTCTAATGCCTATTTCACATCTCCCAGCCCAGCATACTACCATACAAGGGCTAGACCTTCCATTCACCCATATCCAGCCCCCACCACTGCCCATCGGAACCACTTCAATTCCAGGGCCATGGACATCTGAACAGCATTTACCCTGAAACTAAATATGATTTACAACATTTAGCCTTTCCCAACTAGAATGAATCTCTTACTTCTTTTGTGAAGCTTATAGACCTACTGTACCTGTACAACTTGTGTCACCAGCCCAGTCCTTTAACAAAAATCTTACATCTCTCCCTTTCCTCAATATAAGGAAGCTATTCTTCCCCAACAGTGAATGATGTCACTAAATCCATACTAGCATTGCACCCAGCCTGCTTCCCTTGTGTCCCCTACCCCCGCAGCCAATTTTTTGTCATCTGCTGAGTCAACCCTCTTTCCTATGCTCCTCTGCACCATCATCAGACCAGTACATTAATTTAACCTCCACCATTTGTTTGTTTTGTAACTATCTAGATGAGCAGATTGGTTGACTATCTTCCTTTTCATGCCTATCAGGCACTGATTCTTCATAATATTTTATATCTTATTGAAGTGTATACACCAGCTTTTATTCTTATGTCAATCATCTTTCTTCAACTACCTTTTTTATTTCTCAACTCATTATCCATAATGTAAGATATACAGTGAAGCCTTATTGTTCAAGGAAAAATCCCTTGAGGATTTCTTCTTTTGATTTAGTTGTGATTCACTGTGACTTTGGTCATATTTACATTGGTTCCTGGATCAACTGTTTCTTTCCCACTGCTTTACCATATTAACTACAGTGGTCACCCTTTAACATTTCCAGTTGTGCCTTAGATAACTTAGATAATGTTAACTCAGTAGTCACAGAATTCCTGACACTCCCCTACACTTAGCTTAAGGTAAACCTTCAAACATTGAGTTGGGCTATGATCCTGCAAAGGGAGCCACACAGGCAGACCACTACATGCACACTTAGTCTCACTGAAGTCAATGGGGAGCCACACGGGATATTTCCTGCATGCAGTCAGTTCCAGATCAGGGCCTTAGACTGTAAGGTCTATGGAGCAGGCACTGTCTTTTATTATGTGTCTATGCTACACCCAGCACAATGGGACCCTGACTGGCTCTAGGCTTTACTGTAATTTTATTAATTTTTTTTCCTTCAAAGTATGTGGCATACACAGAACACATGATAGCAGGTATGAAAGGTTTAGCAGAAAGTATTGGGGATGGCTGCTTTTTGTTGTTTACACACCACAAAGTGGGGAAGAATTGCATATTAAAAGCCAACAAGCAAAACCCCAAACTTAGGATGTTGACAAACTTGACATTTCATTGTAGAATGCTATCTACACAAACTATCAATAAAAATATTCTAAAAGTACTCAAACAAAACCTACTCTGATCTGGGCTATTCCCCCCCCCCATATTATTTGATCACTGTGGGTAATAAACTTTATCTTGAGTTAAGTTTGCAACTACAGTAAAAAATATTAATCAACGCCCCAAATTAAGTACATGCCCACTAGAAAGGGATGATTGCTAGGAAACAGATGTAGAATAATTCATTTCAGTAACTCTAACCAATGGCTATATGGAATCCACACAGTCAGTTTAAAAGGACATACGCGGTATTCTCTACACATTTATTCACAAGAATTCTCAGAAGTGAATCTATGACTGCTAATATACACTAAATTCCTGTTATTTAGGCTGCATCACTCCTCTTATGGCTCTAAAATGTATCAACCTTACTGCACTATTAGTTAGAATAGGTTTGTTGTATTTATTACTTGTAGGCTGCTCTTTCTGAGACCCTTCCCAGTTCCCCAGCACACCTCTTTAAGTGACAGGTCCCTGCCTCCACTCTTGAGATGTGACCTCACAATCCAACTCTGACTTCCTCTCTGGGTTACCCCTCCTGGTTGCCAACCCTGATACCTAGCAGGCTTGGCACCTCATAGAAGATTAGGGTTGGAAAAGACCTCAGGAGGTCATCTAGTCCAACCCCCTGCTCAAAGCAGGACCAACACCAACTAAATCATCCCAGCCAGGGCTTTGTCAAGCCGGGTCTTAAAAACCTCTAAGGATGGAGATTACACCACCTCCCTAGGTAACCCATTCCAGTGCTTCACCACCCTCCTAGTGAAATAGTTTTTCCTAAAATCCAACCTAGAACTCCCCCATTGCAACTTGAGACCATTGCTCCTTGTTCCGTCATCTGCCACCACTGAGCACAGCCTAGCTCCATCCTCTTTGGACCCCCCCACCCTTCAGGTAGTTGAAGGCTGCTATCAAATCCCCCCTCACTCTTCTCTTCTGCAGACGAAACAAGCCCAGTTCCCTCAGCCTCTCCGCATAAGTCATGTGCCCCAGCCCCCTAATCATTTTAGTTGCCCTCCACTGGACTCTCTCCAACTTATTCACATCCTTTCAATAGTGGGGGGACCAAAACTGGACGCAATACTCCAGATGTGGCCTCACCAGTGCCGAATAGAGGGGAATAGTCACTTCCCTCGATCTGCTGGCACTGCAGGACTTCCCCTTCAGAACCTTGTGACAGAGAAACAGTGATAGAGAAACAGAATTTTCAAAACAAAGTATGATTTATTTGCCAAAAGGTTCACAGCACTCAGAGAAATGGATTTAAAACGAGAAAGCTCTGTTTGAGCATACTGACTTCCTATGCTTGGCATTCCCTCAGCCCCCTGGGTAGATATGACTTAGCCTTGGTGCCCTCTGTTCTCTTGGAGATCAAGTTACAGGTTACTTGCTGCAGACCCTGACTCTCAGTGTCACCTTGCATGCAGGGCCAGCTCCAGCTTTTTTGCCGCCCCAAGTGGCGAAGGGGAAAAAAAAAGCCGCGATCGGCGGCAGCTCTACTGCGCCGCTTCATTCTTCGGCGGCAATTCAGCGGCTGGTCCTTGCCTCCGAGAGGGACCGAGGGACCCGCCGCTGAAGACCCGGACGTGCCGCCCCTTTCCATTGGCTGCGCCAAGCACCTTCTTCCTGCACTGGTGCCTGGAGCCGGCCCTGCATGCATGCCTGTCAGCTCTGACTGACACTCCCAGGACAGCCTCTCCCAAATCACTCAAACTGCCTCCCTTTTCTAGGACCAGGATGGTTTGGTATCCTCCTTTTATCATAGACTTAGCCTTGGGAAGAGTAAACCATTCTGGCCTGGAGGGAGCTAGGTATGAGTTAATTCCCAAAACAACAACTTTCTCATTAATTCCTCAAAGACTCATCACTATCATTTTGCCTTTCCTGCTTAGTTCTTTTTAACAATTCCCTTTGATCTCACGCCATCATACACAAACACTCAGAGCTATGCACAACAGTCATAAAAATAAATATTCTCAGTTTGTCACACCAACAAGTCCACTGCCCTCCCTTCCCCCCACCACATACACACCTCTAGGGACTTGTCTATATCTACATGACAACAGTTCAGACTAAAGGCGTATGATTTTTAGAGCTCTCGAAAGTGTTGCACTGTAACTGCCCCATGTAGACCCTGCCAGTGTAATGTCAAAAACTGATCCCTGACTACACATCCACAAACCTAAAGGTACCAACTTTGCATTACCAAAAATTAGATACCTTTTAGTTGACACCAGCAGGGTCTACTCAGGGCAGTTAGATCATAACACTTAAGAGCACTCTACAAATAACACCCCGGTAGTCTACATTGTGGTACTGTGTAGTATAGACCAAAGATTTTTGTTCTACGAACATAGACTCTGACCCCGCAATGAGATCTGCACAGGTAGATGCCTATGCGCAGGCAATTTCAGTGACACCAATGAACTCCATGTGGACATGGAGGTTACCCCCATGGATCTCATTGCAGGATCAGGACCTAAAGAAAAAAATTATTAGACTATGTTTATCTAAGAAATATTTGTATAGTGTCAATATAAAAGTAGATATATACCAGCACAACATATTTTTGAAAGCCTCTGATAATACAAAAACAATGAGGAGTCCTTGTGGCACCTTAGAGACTAACAAATTTATTTGGGCATAAGCTTCCGTGAGCTAAAACCCACTTCATCAGATGCATGGAGTGAAAAATACAGTAAGCAGTATAAATATTACAGCACATGAAAAGATGGGGGTTGCCTTAACAAGTCGCGGGGGGGGGGGGGGGGAGGTCAGTGCTAACAAGGCCAATTCAAGTAAGGTGGAAGTGGCCTATTCTCAACAGCTGACAAAAACGGGTGAATATCAGCAGAGGGAAAAATATGTTTGTAGTGCTAATGCAATCAAGGTGGATGTCGCCCATTTCCAAGAAGGTGTGAGAGTATCAGCAGAGGGAAAATTACTTTTTGTAGTGACCCATCCACTCCCAGTCTTTATTCAGGCCTAATTTATTGGTGTCCAGTTTGCAAATTAATGAGAAACTGCAGAACTGGAATTAAAGTCTGTTTTTGAAGATTTTGTTGAAAAATTACCACTTTGAAGTGCTCTCCTACTGGGTTTTGAATGGTACAATTCTTGATGTCTGATTTGTGTCCATTTATTCTTTTGCGTAGAGACTGTCCGGTTTGGCCAATGTACATGGCAGAGGGCATTGCTGGCACATGATGGCATATATCAGATTGGTAGATGTGCAGGTTAACGAGCCCCTGATGGTGTGGCTGATGTGGTTAGGTCCTCTGATGGTGTTCCTTGAATAGATATGTGGACAGAGTTGGCAATGGTTTTGTTGCAGTGATTGGTTCCTGGGTTAGTGTTTTGGTTGTGTCGTTTGTAGTTGCTGGTGAGTATTTGCTTCAGCTTGGGGGGCTGTCTGATAATACAGATTGTCACTTATTTAACACATTTTTTCCCCACTGGGGAGTAACAAAGAAAGATTTCCTCAAAAATATCAGTTTACAGTAGAGATGGGTCCCAACTGCAAAATCCTCCTCCAGGTAACTAACCCATTCCCCCAAAGTTCTAGAGTGTTTGGATTCTAGAGATAAATTCCACAGCTGGCTCTTCATCCAGATCTAAGTCAGGACTCCAATCTGCGGGGATGTACAGATCTGGGGGTTCAGTTTTGCTTTGTCTGTGCTTTTCACAGGTGAAAATTCAAAGCATTTTACCCATCTGCAGCGGATATCTCTTGCCACTGTGGCCCCTTACAAAATTCTCCATTTGATCACAGAATTGCTGTTCATACAAGGACTAAAATCTGTTTGATTAACTAGATTCTCCATTTGATGTGTTGAATAGGCTGTTGTGGTGTTCATGCCCTCTCATAACAACTTCAAAGCTTGTGACTTAGAGCACAAAAAGTGTAATTTAGCAGTCAGCACAAGGAAACAAGAGTCACTTAAAATACCACTATTTTTGACAATATTAGAGACTGAAAATACAGATCTAGAATGTCTCGTTTATTTTACATGCACTTTCTGCTTCCACAAATATTTACAGTAACTGTTTTTGTGATTTTAATTTATTCCCCCCCACACACACACAAAATAAATAGGCCAAAATACTAATGTTGCGAGAACACAAATTCATCCCATATAAGTTTATTCCTGATCATGACAAAACATAGCCAAAATAGTACCAAGTAAGGTAAGACAGTATGAATATAAGGCTATCAAATGAATTAGCATATGAATTTACTGTACTCTCAATCATTTAATAATGACAAGTAATGAAAAACTGAGAAGGCTCTATATGATTGAAAAGAAGCAATAGTAGCATCAAGAATCCAAAAAGAAAAAATGTGAGATTCTGGGAATTGCTCCATAGCTTATCTAACTTCAAACCCTAGAAAAATCATGGTTGAAAGAAAATGCCTCTCAATAGACTCATAGACTTTAAGGTCAGAAGGGACCATTATGATCTTCTAATCTGACATCCTGCACAACGCAGGCCACAGAATCTCACCCACCCACTCCTATAACAACCCCCTGACCTATGTCTGAGCTATTGAAGTCCTCAACCTGTAGTTTAAAGACTTGAAGGTGGAGAGAATCCTCCAGCAAGTGACCCATGCCCCACACTGCAGAGGAAGGCAAAAAACCTACAGGGCCTCTGCCAATCTGCCCTGGAGGAAAATTCCTTCCTGACCCCAAATATGGTGATCAGCTAAACCCTGAGCATGTGGGCAAGACTCACCAGCCAGAGACCCAGGAAAGAACTCTCTGTAGTAACTCAGATCCCACCCTATCTAGTGTCCCATCACAGTCCATTGGGCATATTTACCGCTAATGGTCAAAGATCAATTAATTGCCAAAATTAGGCTATCCCATCATACCATCCCTTCCATAAACTTATCAAGCTTAGGCTTGGTCTACACTACCCCCCTAATTCGAACTAAGGTACGCAACTTCAGCTACGTGAATAACGTAGCTGAAGTCGAAGTACCTTAGTTCGAACTTACCTTGGTCCACACTCGGCAGGCAGGCTCCCCCGTCGACTCCGCAGTACTCCTCTCGCCGAGCTGGAGTACCGCAGTCGACGGCGAGCACTTCCGGGTTCGACTTATCGCATCCAGACTAGACGCGATAAGTCGAACCCAGAAGTTCGATTTCCAGCCGTCGAACTAGCGGGTAAGTGTAGCCAAGGCCTTAGTCTTGAAGCCAGATATGTCTTTTGCCTCCACTGCTCCCCTTGGAAGGCTATTCCAGAACTTCACTCCTCAGATGGTTAGAAACCTTCATCTAATTTCAAGTCTAAACTTCCTGATGGCCAGTTTATATCCATTTGTTATTGAGTCAACATTGGTACTGAGCTTAAATAATTCCTCTCCCTCCCTGGTATTTATCCCTCTAATATATTTATAGAGAGCAATCATATCTCCCGTCAGCCTTCTTTTGGTTAGGCTAAACAAGCCAAGCTCTTTGAGTCTCCTTTCATAAGACAGGTTTTCCAGTCCTTGGATCATACTAGTAGCCCTTCTCTGTACCTGTTCCAGTTTGAATTCATCCTTCTTAAACATGGGAGACCAGAACTGCACACAATATTCCAGATGAGGTCTCACCAGTGCCTTGTATAATGGTACTAACACCTCCTTATCTCTACTGGAAATACCTCGCCTGATGCATCTCAAGACCGCATTAGCTTTTTTCACAGCTATATCACATTGGCGGCTTATAGTCATCCTGTGATCAACCAATACTCTGAGGTCCTTCTCCACCTCTGTTACTTCCAAGTGATGCATCCCCAGTTTATAACAAAAATTCTTGTTATTAATCCCTAAATGCATGACCTTGCACTATTACTATTACTCCAGTTTACAAGGTCATCCAGATCTTCCTGTAGAATCTCCCGGTCCCACTCTGTACTGGCAATACCTCCCAGCTTCATGTCATATGCAAACTTTATTAGCACATTCCCACTTTTTATGCCAAGGTCAGTAATAAAAAGATTAAATAAGATTGGTCCCAAAACCAATCCCTGAGGAACTCCACTAGTAATCTCCTTCCAGCCTGAAAGTTCACCTTGCAGTATGACCCGTTGTAGTCTCCCCTTTAACCAGTTCCTTATCCATCTTTCAATTTTCATATTGATCCCCATCTTTTCCAATTTAGCTAATAATTCCCCATGTGGAACTGTATCAGATGCCTTACTGAAACTGAGGTAAATTAGATCAACTGCGTTTCCTTTGTCTAAAAATATCTGTTACCTTCTCAAAGAAGGAGATCAGGTTGGTTTGGCACAATCTACCTTTTGTAAAACCATGTTGTATTTTGTCCCAATGACCATTGACCTCAATGTCCTTAACTACTTTCTCTTTCATTTTTTCCCCCAAGACCTTGCATACTACAGATGTCAAACTAACAGGCCTGTAGTTACCCTGGTCACTTTTTTTTTCTTTCTTAAAAATAGGAACTATGTTAGCAATTCTCCAGTCATACGGTACAACCCGAGTTTACAGATTCATTACAAATTCTTGCTAATGGGCTTGCAATTTCATGCGTCAGTTCCTTTAATATTCTTGGATGAAGATTATCTGGGCCCCCTGATTTAGTCCCATTAAGCTGTTCGAGTTTGGCTTCTACCTCGGATGTGGTAATATCTACCTCCATAACCTCATTCGCATTCGTCATCCTACCATTATCCCTAAGCTCCTCATTAGCCCCATTAAAGACTGAGGCAAAGTATTTGTTTAGATATTGGGCCATGCCTAAATTATCCTCAGTGTTTAGCAGTCCCACTTCTTCTTTCTTTGTTTTCTTCTTATTTATATGGCTATACAACCTTTTACTATTGGTTTTAATTCCTTTTGCAAGGTCCAACTCTACATGGCTTTTGGCCTGTCTCGCTTTATCCCTACATGTTCTGACCTCAATAAGGTAGCTTTCCTTGCTGATCGCTCCCATCTTCCACTCCTTGTAGGCTTTCTGCTTTTTCTTAATTAACTCGCTGAGATGCTTGCTCATCCAGGTTGGTCTACAACTCCTGCCTATGAGTTTTTTCCCCTTTCTTGGGATGGAGGCTTCTGATAGTTTCTGCAACTTTGACTTGAAGTAAATCCAGGCTTCCTCCACCCTTAGATCCACAAGTTTTTCAGTCCAATCCACTTCCCTAACTAATTTCCTTAATTTTTTAAAATTAGCCCTTTGAAATCAAAAACCCTAGTCACAGATCTATTTTTGTTTATCCTTCCATTTAGGTTGAACTGAATTTGCTCATGATCGCTCGAACCAAGGTTGTCCCCTACAACCATTTGTTCTATGAGGTCCTCACTACTCACCAAAACCAAATCTAAAATGGCATCCCCTCTTGTTGGGTCAGCAACTACTTGGTGAAGGGATCCATTGTTATGTAAAGCCTCCACTCAAATGCAATTGTAAGATCTGTAACTGGTATCATTAAGTTCTGCAACCTTTTTTGCAGACTTTGTAACTTCAGTTATTGTTAGCAGAGCCTTTTAAGTTTTGTAACCTTTGCAAGCTCTGTAACCTTTTCAAGTTACCACTTGTATGAACTTCCAAGCTTTGTAATATCCCATCCCTCAGAGAGAGTGTAAACGAGAGAGTGTGAACAAGGAAGTGTATGTTGGACTGGGCGGAGAGGAGCTGCAAGAAAAAAGGAGCCCAGAGACAGGAGCCAGGTGTGTCTGATATAATCTGCCCTGAGAAGGCAATCACAAAGTGCTGTAAAGAGAAGAAGAACCTGGTATGGATGAAAGAAACTGGTCTGGGAATGCTTCTCGGTGATGGACACAGAAGGAAAACTCAGTGTACGTGACAGAAGCTGCCCAGTTCCAGAAAAAGGAAGCAGCCATGCACACAGGCAGCTGCTGCTCCTTGACCTGCTCAGCAGCCGGGATTCGTGACCGCAGGCGGACACACCAGATCTCCCACGCTTTGGCTTCTCGGTCTCCATGCTGTCTCCGGTAACTCCCCGCCTGTGTAAGTGTGTGGGTGCATGAGTGAATGTGTGCGTGTATGAATAAGCTCCATCAATGCGGTGAATGTGTGCGTGTGTGAATAAGCTCCATCTCTTTTGTATCTGACCCAACAGTGGTATCGTAATAAAACTAATACAAGTGTGACCCTGGGTTGGTTTTTAGGGGAACATAGGTAACCTCCATCAGCTATCGCATCCAGGAAAATCTGAGCCCTATTACTACTAGCACTTGTCCTCCAGTCTATATCTGGGAAGTTAAAATCTCCCATGATCACACAATTCCCATTAATATTTACTTAATTAAAAACATTAAAGAGGTCTCTATCCATATGCAAATCAGATCCCGGTGGTCTATAGCACACCCCAAGCACATCCCAGGGGAGGCTCTAGCAGTTTTCTTCCCCAATGTGATTTTTGCCCAGACAGACTCTGTGTTATCCATTCCATCACTTCTTATTTCTTTACAGTTTACCTCATCATTGATATACAATGCTACTCCACCACCTTTGCCTTTACTTCTGTCTTTCCTAAACAGCACATACCCTTCAATACCTGTACTCCAGTTATGACTACTATTCCAACATGTTTCTGTTATCCCTATAATATCTGGTTTCACTTCCTGCACCAATAGCTCTAGTTCTTCCATTTTGTTACCTAGGCTCCTTGCATTAGTGTACAAACATCTTAATTTTTGCTGTTTGGCTTCTCTCACATTCTTTACCCGATTAGGCACAGACATTCTACCGCCAGTGTCACCTATTAGACTGATATCTACACTAACCTTCCTCCTTAGGTCCATTCTCCAACCAGGGCTCTATCCTTTCTTACTTCATTTTTTTCACTCTCAATCCCATTCTTCGGCGGCAGGCCTTTCCCTCCAAGAGGAACTGAGGGACCCGTTGCCGAATTGCTGCTGGTCATCGGCAAGGGAGAGGGGCGGCACGTCCAGCTCTTTGGTGGCAATTCAGTGGCGGGTCCCTCAGTCCCTCTCAGAGGGAAGGACCGGCCGACGAATTGCCGCCGAAGGAGAGACTTTATGCACCCCTCACCTTCCGCGCCCGAGGCAAGTGCCTCACTCGCCTCGCCTTCGTTACGGCACTGAAACCGACCCTTTCAAAGTTTTGGTTTTGACAAAAAATAGCATTTTCTGACCAAAAAAGTTTAGTTGAAAAATTCCCAGCATGCTCTAATTGAAAGCAGTTGCCAACATTAGTGAGGACAGGCAAAGGGAAAAAGTATTTAGAGACTAGAAACAGAGTAAAATGAGACTTATCATCTTGGCAAAAATTAAGCTAATGGATCTAGAGAAACTAAATCAAAACTGATACTCAATGGGAGGTAGAAACCTAGAAGTAATGCTGAAGAGACCTATTAGCATGGATACCTGATATAGCAGTGAAAAAGGCCAGTACAATTTTCAACTACATAGGTAAAGACATAACTTCCTAGTAGAGGGAAGTTCTGTAACAGTCCCTCCTTATGTGGTTCCTGGTGTGTTTGCATCAGGAATATTCAGGGGCGAAAATAAAATTGAAAACTTACTGTTACAGGGGCTGACTCTGCCCTCCCACCCCCCATCTCCCCCGGAAGGGGCAGGGCCTCGGGCGGAAGGGGTGGGGCTGGGGGTCAGCATCTCCCAGCCAGCCCTTCCAGGCTGCCTGGCCTGCACCGCCCGGGTCTCCAGCAGCGATTTAAAGGGTCCGGGGCTCTGTCCGCAGCAGCGGCCAGAGCCCTGGGCCCTTTTAAATCACCAGCCCTGCAGTGGGTGCTCCTTTTGCGCCTGCCCCTTCACCCCCCCCCCACATTGGCAGCCTGGGGGGCAAAAGGGGCAGCGACGATAAAGTGCTGCTGTGGCAGCACTTTAAGCAGGGTCCTTTGCCGCAGCAGCGCTTAAGGACCCTGCTTAAAGCGCTGCCGCTTTCGCGCTCCCCGTCGGCAGCCCTGCTGGGTTCCTAGCGGCATGGCCGCTGATGGGTGAGCGCAAAAGGGGCATTGACATTAAAGCGCTGCCATGGCAGTGCTTTAAAGTAAGGCGGTAGGGCCGGTACCAGCGGCCACTTTTTACCGGTACCGTACCGGCCCGTACTGCCTTACTTTCACGCCTGGGAATATTCCATTCTAGTCTGGACATCTAGTCTGGACATAGAAAGATATGGACAAAACAAACCAGAGGGAACCTACTAAAACAATTAAGAGGTGCAAGGTAACTTCCAAAGAAAGCTTAAGTAGTATGTTTAGCTAAAGAGGCATATAATAGCAAATTACAAATACGTGAAGGGTTTACCCACCAAAAACAGAGGGATTATTTAGCATAGCAAGAGGTGGCATATCAACAGGGGATGGAAGTAAGAAGGGGAACATTTAACCACAATATAAGAAACATCTTCTTACAGCTATGACTACTAGCCAGTGGTAGAAGTGAAAACTCCACTGAATGATACATTTAAATCTCGACTGGACTAAATACTATTATATAAACTCCAAGAAATAAAATTAGTGGAGAAATGCATTAGATTACCTAGAAGTTCTTTATCTTCTCTAGGATTCTTTAACTTTCTATATTTATTTTAACCCTTTGCATGACCAAAATAAACTTACTTGTAATTCAGATATTTTCCACAGTTGTTCTGGAAACCTTTCAGTACACAACACAGTTCTTTAGTACTAATAGGAATATACAATTCATCTTCTTAAAGGGACTTCAGGAATTAACTATCATTACTTAAGATAATTAGTTGATACTACTTAAGATAATTAGCTAGCACTACAGACCGAGCAAAGATTGCAAGATCATTTTAAATAATCACTGGCATCATAGCAAGCAGTTTACCAAGAGACACAGTCTCAGCCATTCAATAAGTTAAATAGAAAACTGTTAAAAAGTCAGTAAGTAACTGGCTGTAAAACCAAACTATTTCAATATTATTGTCTTTGTGAATCTTGATCCCTGAGATCATGTAATCTCTCCTTATTTGCAGCAGACACTGCTAGGTGAGGTAGTACTCACTGTAACAGAATCTGACCATTAATGGATGTATCAACTGCAGCCACATGTGTAGACCATGACTTTGAATTTAAAACTACAGCTGAGCAAAAATTTGCAGCCAAAACTTGTGCAGATATTGCCACCCCAAGCAGTATCTTTGGGGTTGGGGGCGGGGGGAACTATTGTATTAAATTTATGAATAGCTTATATATATTGATTGTGTTCTACTCCACAGGGAGGGTCATCACAGCACCTACAGCTATAACACTAGGGGATAATTACCATAGAGATTGTAAACACCAAATACTTTCCACCTCCTTGGGTGGTTTGCCTATACTCATTCAGGCTGTTTTTTTCCCCAGATACTAGGAAACAAAGAAGGGGCTTTTCATATAAAAGAATGAGTTTGAACTGACCTATGGTCTTACTTTTGATTCAACAAACTGACAGGACCTTGGGTCCGCACCGCACCCCCACCCCCAACTTTGCTGAAGAGTTGGAAAGATTGACACCTACCAGAGCTCTATTTTGGAGTTGAAGTGTTCTATAGGTAAGCAAGTGGGAACTTTTACAGTGTTTTGTATGTGGGTTTTTTCCTTGTAATGCTTTAACTATAATAAATAAGGCCCTACCATGAAAAATGGCCATGAAAAATGCATCTCAGACTGTAAAATCTGGCCTTCCCCCATGAAATCTGGTCTTTTGTGCCCTTGTACCCTATACTATAGGGTTTTTGGGTGGAGTCTCTTAGGCCTGGTCCCCACTTAGTCCGGACTTCGGACTAAGGTACGCAAATTCAGCTACGTTAATAACGTAGCTGAATTCGAAGTACCTTAGTCCGAACTTACCGCGGTCCAGACGCGGCCGGAAGTCTCCCCCCGTCGATGCCGCGTACTCCTCTCGGCGAGCTGGAGTACCGGCGCCGACTGTGAGCACTTCCGGGATCGATCCGGGATCGATTTATCGCGTCTTAACCAGACGCGATAAATCGATCCCAGAACATGGATGGCGTGCCGCCGGACCAGCCGGTAAGTGAAGACTAGGCCTTACTTTTGATTTATAATATTCTCATTAAAAACAAATACTTCAGCAAAATTCAGAGAACAAATATCTATTCACAGTCCCCGCTCCCCCCCATTTCTCATAAACATTACTCAAAGAAGAAAACACACCAAACAAAAAAGGGGATTGTTATAGCCACAGAGAGCTCAGACCATCCAAATTTGATACACAAAGTATTTCTAACAGACCATCTTAGTGTTTCTGATCATGACTGAGGACTAACTGGTTTCCAAAGCCAGATTCATTTAACTAATCCTCTTAATTACACAGATAACTCCTCAAACCAGTTCTGCAATCCTCTCTCTTGCTTTCTCTCTCTCTGACAGTGTATAAAAGCTTTCCATTGCTACTCTTCCCCTTCTCTATTCACCTGAGAACTCTAAACACCAAATAGAAGCAGCACCTATAAAAACTAGGAGTGCTCCAATAACTTAAGTCACTTTAACACTGCTGATACCCATAACCCCAATCACTTATAGAGTCAAGAGCTTATAAAAATGTGCAGCACTCCAATCATTTTACAAATGCTGTGGGCAGTGTAGAATAATTTAAAATAACTGAGAAGCTTCATTTTCTTTTAATAACCACTTCAGTTTAAAAAGGGAGTCAAGGAGCAATTCCAATATATTGAACCAACTTAAAAATTTAACATACGAAAAAATTTAAAATCAACATTTTGCATCCTCAGATTATTAGAAAAGGATCGGTATCGCTACTATATTTCTTGCAATGATGGCTATATAAATATTTTATCTTTAAACAAGCCTTCTATATTTCAGTTGGTTTTGATCTGTTTTATTGGCTCTCGTTTTCTCTGTGTGGTGTGGTTTTGTTTTCTCCCCTCCAAAACTCAAAGTTAAGCCCTGATCCTGCATTTCATTGCTCATGGGAGGACAGCAGCAATTACACAGATCTTTGTGGACTTCAGAGGGGTTTCATGTTGTCCCAGCAGTTCCCCCACAATGGGGCATCAAAATACAAAGTGAACTGATTTAAAAATAAACAAACAAACAAACAAACACACACTGATTTCCCATTGACTTCAATCAGATTTGCGAGTGCACTGGAACAAAAGCAGCCTGATTTTTCTGAAGTGCTTCCCCCTCAGAATTTAGGAGGCAAACTTTAGGCATCCAGGTTTGAAAATACAGGGCCCAGAATGATATTTTACACAGATGTGATTAAAGAAAGCGTATACACAGGTAGACCTGCTGATCAAGACAATCAGGCACAGGAGGGTGAAATTTGCTCAGCTGCAGATATGCTACTGCATGGGCAAAATATGTCACATGGCAGACTTTTTTTTTTGTAATTATTATTACAAAAAGAGTCTGTTCAAAAAGAATCCACAGCACATACTTTTCACTGCTTTTCATCTCTCTCCCTCTCTCTCTCTCTCAGGGTGGTTTTTTTTTATTTTTTATTTTTTGGTAAACTTTCCCTTTTCATTCTAATTTTTATCTCACTTTTATTCCTCCATAGACTTTAATTAAGCACATTCTGGGCTTTTGAGGTTTTCTATTAAATAAAATAGTGTGCTTGCTCACCAGGTGGGCAACTCCAAGCACTTACTGCTCTGTTCACATGGTGAATTTTTCTTATTAGTGTGCCTGGCTGTTGCTCTGCAGGGGTGGGAACACATCATTAAAGGACATTTGAATTCAAATGATGCATTAGGAGAAGCAAGACAGCTGCATTTTACTGATTATTTTTGAGGTGTAAACAACATTGATGATACAGCCACTGCAATTTGTTGAATGACAAAGAAAAGGGAAGCAAATACCAAGGAAAATTCATGGAATACATGGATGGAGCTGCCGTATTTTGACACTTACATTTAAAGATCTAATTATTTCCCCCCAGCCCCCATTTTGTGCCAAGAATTTTTTGGCAATGGTGAGAGTAATTTCAGTCAAATTAGATGCCTACTTAAAAAAACCCAACTGATTTATACACTGAAAGCGATGATTACCCAATGATTTTGTCCAGTGTACAAATATTTAAACCAGGTTTAATATTAATCTAAATATTACTTAGCCCCAATAGTTGAAGAGGCAAATATGTGGTGGAGACATGAGCAAAATTAATTCCTGCTTGAATGGGATCTCCGTGACAGGGTAATATTAGAGGATCAGACATGATGTGTCTTTCGCCTATACAACCTGTTATCAAATTGATTGATGCCAGCATCTTGGTTGGCATCATTCCCAGATGTACTGCCTTATAAAATTGTAACTATCCAGATATGGCAATGAAGATTGGCAACTGCCATGACATTCCTGATATGTGGTTAAAAGGCAGCAGATTTCTCAAAGCTTAGAGCATTCAAGGTGACTCAGCGGCCCTCACCAATCCATGGATTATACTAAATGTGAAGTTAAGAATGAAGCCTAAAAACAGATAGTGTATTAAAAATGTGTCAAAATTTTCAAGCCTGGGGGCATGTCTACACTGCACTTGGGTGGACAGATGGGTGTTACCCGGGCTCAAGCTAGCATGCAAAAAATAGAAGCGTAGACATCCTGGCTCAGACTTTCAAGCCTACATGATCCCTTAGGCTTGAGCGCCCAAGATCTGGCTCCAGAAGGAATGTCCATTCTGGGGAAAGCAGGGGAGGGAGGATGAAATCCCTTCCTGAGTCCGACAGGTGACTGGCTGAAGCCCTGAAGCATGAGATTTTAGGAACATAAAAGACAAGACCCCAAGGCTGCTGAGCCCTGTCCCTTATCCCCCCCACCCCAACACCACAAGCAACCCTGTCATACAATCCCACTCATAAGTTTGTCTAGCTCTCTCTTTTAAACTAGTAACATTGTTTGCCCCCACAACTCCTATTGATCAACCCCTTATGGTTAGAAGTCTACTAATTTCCAGACTGAATTTGTTCATAGCCAGTTTATGCCCATTTGTTGTTCTTCCAATATTGCTCTTTGGCCTAAGTAGCTCTTTACTCTCCCTGATGTTTACCCCCTGCTGTATTGACAGAGATCAGTCATAACCCCTCTCAGCCTTCATTTTGCCAGGCTACACAAGCCACACTCTTCTAGTCTCCTCTCAAAAACAGGCCCTCTGTTCCGCTGATTTTAGCAGCTCTTTTCTGCACCTGTTCCAATCTGAATTCATCATCTTTCTTGACTATGTGTGAGTAGTCCCACTGAAGATACTATGTAACACTGCATTTTGTCTGACAGTAGCTCGGAGCTGCTCTCAGTAAACAGGTAAAGAAATTCTCAGACTTTTAGAGGTACAATAAAAATAGAATTGACATCTTTCCAATTACATATTTACTTGCACAAAAGCAAATGCCTGTAATAGAGATGAATAGAGATATAACTTACAGAGATAAGAAATGGAGGCAGGAAACAGCAAAGTTTAAGCCTCAGGGAGGAAAAAGAAAATGAAATACACCCAGAAAAAAAATCTACCAAAGAGAGGAAGATAAAGTTATTGAGGTAGTATTGGAAAATATATATATTATAAAATAGCAAATGAGATATAAACTATAGAATGTAATTAGGGAGCAAAAAATTTCAGTATGATTTTAGGCTGCGCAAACAGGTCACAACATACCACAGACCAGGGAAACTCTTTATACTACATTTAGGACCAGAGCTAGACCACTATACCCATTTATAGGCACCGGAACAGAAAGGTCAACAAACTGGAGAGAATTCAAACAAAAACAAAAAGTGATCAGTGGCTTAATGGGATGGATATTTAGGGGGGTGGGAGGATTAAAAGAACAAAGTACATATTTTGGCCAAATGACAAAGAGGATATGATAACCATCTCCAAGAACATGTGGCAATATCTAAGAAGAGCAGGCACTATGAGGCATAAATAGAAATTGTGAAATGAAAATTAAGCAAAGCAAAATTTAAACTGGATATTAAGATACACTGGCTAAGTGTGGTTTATTACGCAAAAGCAGTGGAAGCTTCATAGTTTGAGTTATATAAAATTGGATTGGAAAAAAGTACTTGAGACAATGGGTGTGATCCTGTACCCATTGAAGTTGATGCTAAATCTCCCATTCACTTCAAATGGGGCAGAATCAGGTACATTAGCAGGAATATTCTGGCACAGGCAAAAGTTTGGACCAGGAGACCTAGTAAGTCTCTATTATCTGTTATCCCGTAAATCACTCTGGCCCATCTCTCATGTTGAGAGAGATGAATGAGAGCTGCAGATCACTTATTGATATGGTTATTCATATTGGGTGAGGTAATTAGGTAAGCGTAAGTGGTTTCATTCACCACCAAAGCATCCCCTGGTGACAGTGTGTGTCATTGCAGGGTTCTTTATCTCCAGCATCCCCTGATAACCACTTATTGGCACTGTGACGGTCTGTCTACATCTTCTATTGCCTGGCCAACTCTTTCCAGTTCTGTCACCTTCCAGTCCAATTAAGACTCCACACCAACATAAAAACAGAAGATCCTCTGCCCCCACCTGGACTATGCTAAAATTCCATACTCTTCACTATTACTTCTGGGGACTGCAGAGTCCTTTCTTTGTTCCTTTGGCTGAGCACTGCATCCCAGAGCTCTCTCCCAGGTCCTTTCTTCCTAGCATGTTTCCCCTCCCCAAAGACTCTGGCAGCTTCTCATAGCAGGGGTACAATGAAAGTGGAGTGTTGGAGAGAGAAAAACAGAAGGCCCAGCAACTGCCTTGTGGACATAAATAATACTACAAATTCACATGTGCCAAGATCGCGGTCCTCAGGGAAGGCTGGTGTCCTGGCTCTCTCTCTCTCTCTCTGCAGGGCAGGGGCCCAGAATGCTCAAAGTCTTGTAAGATGAAGCTACAGGGGCCTAGGGCTCCCCTTTTTGGTTGTCTGGAGGTGTACAGAATGGAGCTGGGGGAAGGAGCCCCACAGAAAGTCCCTGAGTGCCAACCTGTCTGGTCAGGGTTCAGTCCATCCACCTATGCTTCATGATGGAGTAGGAGTCAGATTCCCCGCCCTGTGTAGTAATGACACCCTACCCCCACCAGAATGGCACTGATGAGGGGGCCAGCCATTGTTCCAGGGTGTGCATGAAGCCCCTGGAAGGAATGGGGTAGCCTGTGCAGTAGGGCTGTGCCCCACCATGCCTGCAGAGTATGTCCCCTGAGCAATCCTCAGTGAGAGACCTTTGAAGAGGAGAGGGAGTGGTCCTCAGTGGGGCAGGGCAGGGGAGCTGCTCTCAGGTGAGTCCGGACTGAGATGGAGAGTTACTGAAGCAGGGAGAGAAGAGCCCTGTCCCAAAAGGAGCTGGGAGGAGAAGGCTCTTACATCTGTAGCAAAAGGGTAGAAAGGAGGCAGCCAGAGCTCAATAGCAGAGACCAAGTTGACAGGCAATCTGGGCTCCCCTCGTTAGGAAAATTCTAGTTGTGCCCTTGCTTAACAGGCTGAATCTCAGGACATCCCCAAGGATGCTAAGCTACTCCCTCTAGTTCTCTCCATCTTGCCCTTACCAGAGAGGTAATTCCCTACTTTCTCTTTCCTGGGTCTCCCCCCTCACTGAGTTCTCTTCCTTCTTTATGTAATTTTCACTGATCCTTCCACAGCTGAGATCACTAACTGTAATTGAGTCGGGATCAGCTGTGTGTTAACTGGTAGGTCACAGGCAAGGCTTCCCCTTCCAGCTAGTCTGTGACAGTATTTTCTTAGCATATGCGCAAAGTGCCTCAGGTGGCATGTGACCAGTATTCATCACCAAATTTGGTCCGCTGGTTGGATCATTAGCTTCCCTGGCCTGGGCACTGATTGGGGTGTGTGATCAGAACGCGCTGATATCCCAGAACAGAATGTAAGCTGGGCATACTTAAAAAAACAAACAAACAAACAAACAAACAAAAAAACAAAAACAAAAAAAACCAGGAAGGTGAGGGCCTAGATCCTATAGTAGAGTGCAGATGCTTTGTGCCACACCACCAACACCAGAACCTTTATATAGTACCACCATAACTGGCTCCGGAAAGGATTAAACTACAGGGGTTCCTCTGGTGGTGTCAAGGTTTCAGTGACCATCACAACCAGCCCGCTCCCTGCTGTTCACAGAGGAATCCTGACTGGTTGGCGAGTATGCCAATCCTCAACTGTTTTTCAGTCGTTGGGTGTCATTAGCAGCCAGGTCTAGTTATAGCAGTTTTTAGGATGCTCCAAATTATGCCATGGGAACATCCCAGCAGGGAATGGCCCAGAACACAAAAAAACGAGCTTTATGGCACTTATGCACCTTCCTTCAAACCTCATCCCAACCTCTGTTATGTGCAGATCTGCCAAGCCCAAGATCTGGCCTCAGAATAACAGGACAAAATACAATAATTTAAATATATAAAAGTTTAATATCTTTGACATTACCTTCATGAATCTACTACTGTAACCAGCTGGTAATTAACATACCACAAAACTGTTTTCTGCAAGTTAAAATAGGAATACTAACATCTTTGTACATTTGACAACTATTATTCAGTTTCTTTTTTCACATCTATTCTAATATGCACGGGGGATTCAAAGGATTTAAGAATATTGAATATATTCATATATTAAAATCCCATTAATCCCATTTTTCTCCCTTCGCTATACTGGGTGCCCAAATACATATGTTATACGCTATTTTGTGTCATTCAACTTTAAATTAATTGCTCTCGGAACAGATTCTGCAATCGTTATTCACATTGGTTATTGGAGCAAAGGGGACTGACAATGTATATTGCAAATTTTCAGTCCAAAACTCAAAATTGTTTGGTATGGCAGAATAAATACATGGTACATCAATCATTTCTATCCTACATCATTGATACCCCAATAATTTCAAAAGGCCTTTTTCATAATAGTACGAACAGTCTCTGACCTTAGTTTTCCAAGTTACAGCTCAGAGCATTTCTATCTGTAAAGTTAGCAATGGCACTTACCAGTGCAACAGCTCTAGAACACATTGCTGTAATTATAAATACTTCATACTGTGAACAAATTTACTCACCAACACTTGGAAAGCAGTTCTCTAAATCTTAAAAATAGATCACTCTAAATTCGATGGTCGTTCATGGAGCTCAATTCATTAATCAAGAGAAAAGGACTCTCATGATTTATAATCAAAACCAAAACTAATTTTCTCTTAGAGGCCAAAACAATTCACTTGAGCATCTTTACAGAGAACTTACAAGTGAAGCAGTTTATTATCGTTATGGACAAAGCTCAAGAGGTTTGGAAGTTGATTTTGGATCTCATAACCACTCAAACATTTGGCTTTTTAGTCAAGTCTCTCCACATTGCAGAACTAGCCTATAAAACTTGCAAGAGCAGGGTTTATTCAGGAAAGCTGTGGACTTCTTGCCAGGGTCCTATTGTGAGCATAACAATTCATTTATTGATTTGCTCCTTATTCTAGAAGGAAATATTTTACTGGCCTATAGTAGTACATATCTACTTCCCCCTCCATGCTGTGCTGGCTAGAGGATTATAATGAAGGGACTGAGTCAAGGTTTCACCATCCCCAACTCCTGCCAACCTGCAATGGCCCTGGAGAGGCTGCTCTCTGTGCTTTGAATGCAGGACATATAGCCCACACAGTGGAGGGAGGGGCTTGCCTTATGCCCCCTTAATCTCCTGCCTAGGTGTCTTGCAATGGCAGCAGCTTACTTGGGCGAGATCCAGATAGGGATACACTGGAATATCTACATTTGGAGCTGGGGTGTGAACCCCACCTTGAGGGAGATATGCTGATGTATTAAAAACAGAATGTAGCCATGGCTGCACAAGCTGCAGGATGATCTAGACACCCTGAGTATGTACTTAGGGTCTCTGACAGGCACATACTCAGGGCAGCTAGCACTGCCACAGCTACATGCTGTTTTGTGTGCTTGACAGCTAGCACAAGTATGTCTCCTCAAGTGGAGAATCACACCCCTAGCTCCAAGTATAGACATGACCTATGTAGAGAACAAGTGCAGCGATGGTGAGTGGGGGGAGAGGCTGAGCAGCCTATATGGGGGGGGCACAGTGTGCAGAGGGTACATTGTGCCTTCAGGACCCACGGTGGTTGCTGCAGTTGCAATATTGCTAATCTTGGCAATTTTGGGGCTACTTTTCACACACGATCAGCAAAAAAATCAGGCTTTGAGGTTGGCAGCACTGACTATGTTAATATGCACTAGGGAACTTTTAATGCACACCAGCAGTGTCCACATGGGCTAGTTAGTGTGCAAACTGCCAGGGTGAACTAAAATTTACACTCCTCTCATGTCAACTAAAGCCCCATGTAGACAAGGCCTTAATACACCATCTGTTCCTGGGAATTTATTTGAGCTGCAGCCTTGTGGTTTAATTTGTGTCTCAGGGCCATTGTTTATTATTGCACTACTGTCACAATTTGCCTGCAGATAGTGCTCGTTATATATTTTTGATACCCTAAGTTGTCTTAGTGGGTTTCCCAGTCACTGATAGTATACTATTTTCTGAAGCTCAGCAGTTTCTCTTTGAAGTCTGGTCCTGAAGTTTTTTTGTTGCAGGATGGCTACCTTTAAATCTGCTATTGTGTGTCCAGGGACGCTGAAGTGTTTTTGTATATTGCCATTCTGAATATCTGACTTGTGTCCATTTATCCTTTTACGTAGGGATTGACCAGTTTGACTGATGTACGTAGCAGAGGGGCATTGCTGGCACATGATGGCATATATAACATTGGTGGACGTGCAGGAGAATGAACCGGTGATGTTGTGGCTGATCTGGTTAGGCCCTGTGATGGTGTCGCTGGTGTAGATATGTGGGTAGAGTTGGTATCGAGGTTTGTTGCATGGATTGCTCCTGAGTTAGAGTTACTATGGTGCAGTGTGTGGTTGCTGGTGAGAATATGCTTAAGGTTGGCAGGTTGTCTGTGGGCGAGGACTGGCCTACCTCCCAAGGCCTGTGAAAGCGAGGGATCATTGTCCAGGATGGGTTGTAGATCACTGATGATGCGTTGGAGAGGTTTTAGCTGGGGACTGTAGGTGATGCCAGTGGAGTTCTGTTGGTTTCTTTCTTGGGCTTGTCTTGCAGCAGGAGGCTTCTGGGTACACTTCTGGCTCTGTTGATTTGTTTACTTATTTCCTCGTACAGGTATCGTAGTTTTGAGAATGCCTGGTGAAGATCTTGTAGGTGTTGGTCTCTGTCTGAGAGGTTGGAGCAAATGTGGTTGTACCTCAGTGCTTGGCTCTAGACGATGGGTCGTGTGGTGTGTCTGGGATGGAAGCTGGAGGCATGAAGGTAAGCATAGCAGTCGGTGGGTTTTCAGTATAGGGTGGTGTTAACGTGACCGTCACTTATTTGTACCGTGGTGTCTAGGAAGTGGACCTCCTGTGTAGATTGGTCCAGGCTGAGGTTGATGGTGGGGTGGAAGCTGTTGAAATCGTGGTAGAATTCTTCAATTTGCACCAGACAGGGAGCCTGTTTCTTAAGTTCATCAGTACAAAACCCATGTCCCCTTCTATAACTTAAATTAAACGTATTTCCTCCTTATCAATTAAGAATTGCTCTCCTGGGGCTGGATCCTGCACCACTGAATTCAGAGGAAGTTCTGCCATTGACATTAATGAGTATAGGATCAAGCCCTTGATTTCCAGAACCCTCCATAGACTTGCTAAATCCTCTCTGTTCTTATATCTACACCCTCCCAATCAGTCTGTATCTCTCCTCCCATATGAAACATTATTCAAGATACATCTCTCACTTTTACCTCTAAGCCAGGGGTCGGCAACCTATGGCATGCATGCCAAAGATGGCATGCAAGCCGATTTTTAATGGCACGCTGCTGCCTGCCGGGGTCCCGGCCGCCGGCCCCGCTCAGCCCGCTGCCGAACCCAGGCCAGCAGCAGGATGGGCGGGGCCGGCGGCCGGGACCCTGGCAGGCAGCAGTGTGCCATTAAAAATCCTGCCCGGCCCAGCCTGCTCTTCTCTGCCCCCCTCTCTCTCCTGCGGGGGGGGGGGGGGGGCAGAAGCTTGATCCTGCTGGCTGCTGCTACAGGGCAGCCTCCATCGGCAGCCAAGCTCCCTCCTCCCCCGCCTCTCCCCCCAGCATGCTGGGTTCCTGCCCCTCCTCCTCTCCCTCCCTGCGGCCAAACAGCTGATGGCCCTGGAGAGGGAGGGGGAGAGGAAGGGGGAGAATCGGAGCCAGATTCGCAGCTGCAGCGTGCTCGCTGCTCCAGAGAAGAGATGGGGGCAGGGACAGGACCTTGGGAAAGGAGGGTGGAATCAGGGCATATCCCCTCCACCCCCCTGCTGTGAGCCGCTCAGGGCAGAGGGCTGGGAGCATCCCCATGACTCCAGCCCACACTCCCAGTCCCCTGCCCTGACTCCTGCACCCCCCCACACACACACAGCCCTCTGTCCTGAGCCCTGCACCCTCCACACCCCTGCCTGGACCCCTGCACCCCCCTCACACACACCCAGCCCCCTGCACTCCCCCACAACCCCAGCCCTGACTTTGGCACCCCCTGCACATACCCAGCTCCCCCACACTCCATGCCCTACTCCTGCACCTCCTCACATGCCCACAGCCCTTTGCCCTGACTCCTGCACCCTTCTCACACACACACCCATCACCTGCCCTGACTCCTGCACCCCCCACACATACACAGCCCCCCCACACCCCATGCTCTGACTCTTGCACCCCCACATTCCCACCCCCACCCTGAGCACCAAACGAAAGCTCCTGCACCCCCCCCCCCCACATTCCCACTTGCACCCCTCACACCAAATGGGAGCTGCCCAGGTAAGCACTCCACACTCCATCCTCCTGCCCCAACCCTGAGCCCCATCCCTCATTCTAGCTCCTGGCCAGATCCTACACCCCAACCTCCAGCCTGCTCCTTCACCCCCAGCCCTGTGCTCAGTGCACTCCCACCCTCAGCTCAGTGCAGAGAGAAAGAGAATGGGCTAAAACCAGGGAGAAGGTAGGTACTCACTCTATGTGGGCAGGGCCAGGACTGAGACTGGCAGCTTGCTGAGTGGGGCTGGCAGCCAGGACCCTGGCTGGCAGGAGCCGGTGGACGGAACCCCAGACTGGTAGCAGGCTGAGAGGCAGCGGGCTGAGCTGCTCAGCCCAATGCCGGTCTCGGGTCCCAGCCACCGGTCCCGCTCAGCCCGCTGCCAGTCTGGGGTTCTGGCTGCTGGCCCCTTGCCAGCCGGGGTCCTGGCCGCAGGCCCCACTCAGCCCGCTGCCGGCCTACATGAATGGAACCCCAGGCCGGCAGCGGGCTGGCGGCGTAAGATCAGCATTTTAATTTAATTTTAAATGAAGCTTCTTAAACATTTGAAAACCTTGTTTACTTTACATATGACAATAGTTTAGTTATATAATATAGACTTATAGAGCGAGACCGTCTAAAAATGTTAAAATGTATTACTGGCACACAAAACCTTAAATTAAAGTGAATTAATGAAAACTCGGCACACCACTTCTGAAAGTTTGCGGACCCCTGCTCTAAGCATTCTTCTCTGTTCAGCATTTTGATTTACATTCCCTGTCTCCTTCAAGGGATGGCTAAGCAAACCCCTCCTACCAGTCCAATCAAGAAACATTTTTGTGGCAGATCAACTGGGTCCATGTATCTGCCACATTAAAATGTGAAAGGCACTCTGGAATTTTCCTCCAGATCTGGATGGCTGTGTTGGGATATCCTGACATGCAGACACTCTCGCCTCATGCTCCACAAGAATTATTATTCTCACAAGCTGCCTCACAACTTGGCAGTGCCATATGGGCCACAAACTCCAGACTGGCTTAAATTTTAAAGTGGGAATTCAATAGTACAGTTAGAGAGACTAGAGGGTTCCACTGTATCAGAGATGGGAATTGGACTACCTGATTGCCTCCGTAACAGGTATCTCTCTATATACCATTGGGAGCAGGTACTGAAGAGATGATGGGATTCCTGAATGTGTGAGGGGGCCATTTAATAATATAGGACTGCAATACCATGCAGCCACCTCCTGAGTGCCCACTTGTGGTCAGAGGTCACTCTGCAGCACCCTGCCTCTGTGTCAACCCTCCCCACTTTGAAGAACTCAGAGTTCAAGGGGAGTTCAAACAGTCCCCACAAGGCATCCCATTTATTTAGTCCACTGGGTACACACTGGTCCTGTCGGCTCCCAACTTGAGTTCAGCCTCTATTCCCTAGTAGTCCAAAGCAACAGTCTTGCAAAATAGAACACACACTATCACCGTGTTCACTCCAGTTTCAGATGGGCACAGCCCCCTCTACCCCTGAGGGTGTGTCTACTTCCCAGTACCTGGAATAATGGAGTTTATCCTTCTCCACAGGCCTTTCCAAGTAAGCCTTTGCCGTGTCTCCTCTGTTACTTGGGCAGGATCTCTCCCAAGCCTCCTGCCTGAACAGCTCTCTTCATTCACTCCTGCCTCTCACCCTTTTCCAGAACCTTCTTGCTCCCTACAGACCTAGCTGCAGTTTCCTGGGCTTCTGCAGTTTACTATCAGGCTTCCTATCTCTGTCAGTCTCAGCACCTCTCTCAACCAGGCACCCAGCTGTCTGCTATTTTTGATATTGGGATCAATACTTTGATTCAGCCAGGTGTGGCTTGTACTGTAATCAGGACTGGCAAACCACCCTATAACAAGGGGGCATAAGAACAAGTTTATAGACTGCAAGCTCCACCTCACCCTATCCCCACTCTGCATGGGTGACACTATGAAAGAGGTAGGAACCAGAGATGTAGGCCATGGTGGGCAGCTCAGAGATTTATTTTTGACTGCTTAGCCAAACCATCTGAAGTGTCTCCATCACAAATTGTGGTGCACAAAATTCAGTGTCAGAAGAGATTTTAAAATCACATACACATGTTTAGGATTTATACAAAAAACAGGAGCAGATTTTTTTTAAAAGGATCCTGTTTCAAGCAAATGAATAAGGGAAGAGAAAACAAAGGAAATGTGATGTAGAAAGCAAATTGTTTCTAAATGGGCTGCTTCTGTGTAGCATCAGCACCTCTTTAAATATTATTGATCACTCTGGTTACTCTTACATGGAGTACCCATTTATCAGAGACACCTTTACCTCATAGAACATATTTAGAGTCCTGTCTTTTTTGCATATACAATTAACAGAAAACGAAACAAAAAACTTACCCCACTGCACCAGCTCCTGCCTCTTCTGTCCTGCAGGGCGGAGCAAAAGTATATGCTCCAGGCATTGTGACGTGCTGGCTGGGGTCACAGCACCACTCAAGTTTGGCCTCGCCACTCCTCCTTCATGATGGGGGAGTAGGGTGACCAGACTTTCTTTGTCCCGCATCCCGACTGATCTTCGGTTGGGACGCAATTTGTCCTGATATCCGTCGGCAGCGCTGGTTGTTTTTTTTCTTGCTCTGCCAACAGGACTGACTTGGCTTTTTTTTTTTGCTCTGCCGGTAGGCAGCCCCTCCCCATGTGTCCCGATATTTTCTTTCCCTCATCTGGTCACTCCATGGGGGAGGGGGCAAAATGGGTAAATTGGAGCGAGTGGTGTTGCAAACTGGAGCATGGGGTCGCAGCACCATTCACTCATATTTAGCCCAGCCACCCTTCTGTCACAAAAAAACAGAGCAGGAAACTGGGCCCAGCACCATAGGACAGGCCCTATCACTGTGGTCTCACTCTGCAACCTGCCCTTCCCCCAACGGGCTTTCCCACACCCACAAGGGCAGGACCTGATACACACCTCAGAGTCTCCCATCCCCCCTAGGGTCAGGACCCAACTCTTTCCCCCTCCTCCCCCCCCCAGATAAAATGAAATACAAAATAGCCAAGGTAGATTTATAAGTGGGGCAAAACTGGCTCCTGTATCACCATTCTCCCTGCTGCCAATGTATGGGGCATACATATACCCCGCCAATTCTCAGAGGCTTTATCAGCCCCTTGGAGCTGTTGGAAGCCAACATAATACAGAGCAGCCTTCATTTTACTCTAACTTATGCCAGGGTGCTGGTTCAGCAGAGAGCCAGTCCAGGATGGGGGAAGTGCAAAAATAAGCATTATACCCCCTTGGGTCAAAAATTACAGAGTTTGATTCTCCTGTCACTTACACTTGTGCAAATGACTGAAATCAGTGGAATTATACTAGTGTAAAACATGCATAAATGAAAAGAGAACCACAGCCATTTCATCTAAAGAGTAAATAATTTACTACATAGTGGACCCAGGTTCACCTGAGGTTTGATGTATCTAGTTCACATTTCAGCTTGTGACAACCCCCCAAAGTAGGTGAGCTTCACTTATTTATGTGATTATATGTTTTGTGAAGTTCTGCACAGTTCTGTTGAGATACATGGACTGTTTATCATGCAGTACCCACTAACATTCATAGGAAATGTATCCCACAAGTAGCCAATGCAATACCTAATATGAACCCTAGAAACAACTGCACTTGATTCACATAATCAAACCTTGATTCAACCTGGAATGAACGGCTGATTAACTAACTAGTTTATATTTCAAAATGAGGCTTGTGCTCATTAAATTAAAACACCTGAGATACAAGTCACCTTGTGTATAAGGAAGGCAACACATAAGTATTCTGCACTATGTAATGTGAGTAACTAGTTTATGTTTTAAGAAGAAACCAAAATACAGTGGTAATCTTCAGAAAAAAAACTAGTGGAAATTGTGTATGGCTGTATTATACTGGAACTAAAAAGTGTCAATTGTTTTTGAGTTTTGTAAGTGCAGGACATTTGTTTTGGAAAATCAGCAAGGAGAATTCCAAATATTTAAAACAATATTACAAGGCTCATGGGTTAGACAGGCTGGGAAATAAATTGTACTAGTAGTCTTTTAATACGTCAGTCTGTGGTGTCTCTCTTCTCTAACCATTTTAGCTTTGTGGTTGTCACCTTACTGTTCCATCTATTACTTGCTTGTTTTTGTGGTCAACCTTTCCCCCCCCCCTTCAAATCTTTCCTCTCATCTCTCCTTTCAATGTCATGTAGTTGTAAGATGAGAGATTTTGGTGCAGTCCCCTGGGGTTAGCTGATGAGAACACACCATATGTTTCTTGCTTTCTTCAGAGATTACTGTGTGTTATATCTATCGGTTGACTCCCCCAAAACAATTTCAGATTTCTTTAAATTATACTGGCAGATTGCTAACGAGCCATTGTGGCAACTGCCACATTTTAGCGATATTTATTAAATTACGAGGCATGAATGGTGTGTCTTTTTCTCTCTCTCAAACAAGGAGTGGAAGGTTAGATGGTTTAGCTATTCTGTGCAACTATCCTGTTACAGATGATTTCTTTTGTGTGTGCAAAATGTCTGAAATTCTACTTCTATAGCATTATATAACATAAAATACAAGAAAATGTCTTACAGTGACTTTTTAGGCAGCATAAATTCTGATTCTAGATTAATTGATTTTAAGGACAGAGGGACAATTATGATCATCTAGTTCAACCTCTTGCATAACACAGATCATAGATTCTAGAGTTCAAGCCATTAAAAGGCAAAATTTGATAATAGTTGTCAAACTGGCTATTCTAATTCCATGTCGGGAGAGAGGCATTAAGAAAGATGTCTTAACAAAATGTTTAATTTGACTATACAGTAGTCATCCAAAGAAGTGATGGAAATTCTGTCCCTGGAGTTATTGGGATAAATTCTGATCTCTGTTGCACCTTTATAAATCTAGACTAACTCCGTTGTATTCAAAAGTAGACTGAACATTGTCCTCATTAAATATGTACAGTAAAAATCAATCCAGCAGTGACAGGGAGATCTATGAGGTGGATTTGTATGTCTAGGAGTCTATGACAAGTCAGTTAATATTAATTTTACATCTAGGTCAGATGGCAAAAGAGTTGATTTTATCTTAATATCTATTATGTCTGTTGTATTAAGTCAATTTTAAACTAAGCATGAAGTGGACAAATAATCTCTATTTTTCTATTCTAATCTGCTTCTTTAAATTTGGAGCCCTTCCCGCAGTGACTGATTATTGGAATGAGCTAATCAACATGCCCATATATGGTAATTTCTCATCATCATCATCATCATCAGTGATCCCTCAATTCAAGGATGATCTCCACCACAGATTTACATATGGGTCCTGAGACGTCTCAGGAGTCCGCAGTAGGTACAGACATTTCCTGGCAGGTCAGCTGATAGAAAGTTTTCTTTTTCCTTCCTTCTCTTTCTTTTCAGTTTCAAGGGTAAGATGCTTCTCCTCGAAGCAAGTCACTGCCTAATGGAGAATGTGGAGCCATTTAGGTTGGTTGGTGGCTTGCTCCTCCCAGCTTATGATGTCCACATCAGTTTTCTTGAGATATGCTTTCAGTGTGTCTTTGTAGCATTTCCTCTGACCACCACAGGATCTCTGACCATGGGTGAGCTGAGTGTAGAGGACTTGTTTCGGAAAGTGAGACTGGCATCCACACACAACGTCCAGCCCAATGGAGTTGGTGCATGAGGATCATTGCTTCAGTGCTGGTGACATTGGCTTCAGTGAGGATGCTGGCATTAGTACAGTGATCTTCCCATTAGACATGAAGGATCTTCCAGAGGCATCACTGGTGGTACCTCTCCAAACTCTTGAGGTGCTGTCAATAGGTCACCCAGATTTTGCATCCATAAAGGAGTGTAAGAATAACAATCTCTATGGTCTGGATGTTAGGGTAGTCACTTGGGAGATCCAGATTCAAGCCCCTGTTCTGAATCAGACAGATGAGGAGCTTGAACCTGGATCTCCATATCCCAGTAGCACTGGGCTACTGGCAAGTTGGGGTTGGTCACTCCCCCCACCCACCCCAAAAAAATAATTTTTGTTCCAATGTGGAACAATAACAAATTTCAAAACCTTTTTTCCAAAAAAAAAATTGAGTTTGTTTTTGGGCTAGTGCACCCTGATTTTCAAGGGGTAAGTAGCCAAAGTCAATGGAAACTGCAAATGCTCTGTACCTCTCAAAATCAGATCATTAGATTTTAGTTTAAATTATTTTCTTCCCTGAAAGTTTGAGTTGAAATTAAAAGCACATGGTATATTGGAACTGTGCAGACAATTGGAACTGGATCCCGATCCAGACCAGACTATTGTCATAAAAGTCTAGATGCTGCAGTCCTTAAAAGCCCAGTCCTGCAAATGTATTCATTTAAGTAGTCTCATCATTCTTGGTGGTCCTTTGGTCAGTTTCTGTATGACAATTCTTGTCCCTTTTATGGTCCTAAATGTACTAATATATATATGTTTGCTGATATTTAAACTACAAATACACTGTGGAGTTCATCTTTCCTTTTGCCAGGGTTTTCTGACCATTTCTGACGTGACTATCTTTCTATTTGAGGACTAAATTGGATCTCATTTGGGCAACCCATACCATGGGTAATTTTATCATTTGTGAATAGTTCACAAAGCAGAAATTTCAGTTCCCACACATCTGAGCTCCAGAGAATCTTTTTTCAAAATCACTCTCTTTCTAGTTACTGCATTAAAATTTAACTGAGAAAAATATAGAACTCAGTGAGAAGGACACTTAATGACTTCCATTCAACTAGAAATGGTGTCTCTGAAATGTAATTACAGTATATAGAGGATTACTTAAATCTTTCAGTGTAGCTACAGTGTAAATATCAGATACACTTTAACAAATACAAAGGAAATAATTTGACAATCCGTCTTTTAAGAAGCAGAAACAATACTTCCACAATAATAATACTTAGTGCTTTTCATCTTCAAACTTGTTTAGAAATTAATTCTTACACAACCCCTGTGAGGCAGGTAAATAAGTTTTATTCCTGTTGACATCCAGGCTCAACTTACTATTATCAACTGAATTAGAAAGTAACTAAAAAAAAAAAAAAAAAAGGCATTTCTGATCCAATTGAAGTGTTTGTTATGAAAAGTTATTTTGTCCTTTTCCGTCCACTTAGCTGCTGCTACAAGACTTTGGATCAAATTATCTCTAAGTCATTTGCCCTCTGTGCTCTACTGAACTTTTCAATTCCTGGGCTCAATGCTTCTGATGTAAATAATGTAAATTACTGTAAAGAGTAAGCCTTATGAAATTAGGATATGTGTTGAACTTCCTCCTTCTCCTAACATTTGGTGAAATTCAGGACTGAGCAGAAGCACAGCACAAGACCTATGTGCTAATTAAGTGCCTTATAAGTCCTTACAATAAGGTTTAAGCAAGATTCAAGCGAGGCACTGTCATTATGCTGGCCCTTTGCATAGGGGTGAATTTCACCCAATATTACCATGTAGTAACAACCAAATGTTAGGTCTTTATTACTGTAAGAATGATGAGCCATTTGACTTCAGAACAGAAGAGTTAGACGATATTAATAAAAGCGTATCTATATTTACAAAATGCTGAACAGGAGTTAGCCATACACGGCCTACTAAAGATAGTGTGAGTTGTGAGTCATGAGAGGTGTCATGCTCTGATAGTTCATAATGAGACTAATGGGAGCTACAACTAATCAGCATCTATCAGGACCCTGAACCTTGTGCAATTGGGATTTAGACTCTGGTTTGTGTAAAAGAATGGCCCCATGGAAGAAAAAACATTTTTAAAAAGACTAAGTTATCAGAAACATGATTCATCACTAATTGCACTGAACTCCAACCTAGAAACTGTCCTCATAAGATGGCTAAAACTTAGGTCCTTAATATTTTTCTTGTATTAAGTTTCTCAATTATTGTATTAATAAACTCTGAACAGTGAATTAAATTATCTTACAGGCTCTTTTGAAACTATAATTTATCAGCAAAATTACATCTGATGAAGTGGGTTTTAGCCCATGAAAGCTTATGCCCAAATACATTTGTTAGTCTCTAAAGTGCCACAAGGATTCCTCATTGTTTTTGCTGATACAGACTAACTTGGCTACCCCTCTGAAACCTGTAATTTATCACTGTATTTTCTGATGGCTTTGATCAAGATAACCTTATCCTGTTATAGTATTCCTATTCCTCATTTTGACAACACTGCATGGTTATAAATGTACTTTGTTTCCATACTGCATCTTTAAAACAAACAAAACAACATAATTCTCTGTTTATTGCAGTAAGTTATTTTTTCATTGTTTTCTTTATGAGATTAGCCATCAATTATGAAGTAACAGGTAACTAATTCCGTCACTTTAAAAAAAAAAAAGCTCAAAAAGCTCTGAGGTTGCATTACAAAGACTAAAAGGGATTTTTATCCCTCCATAATTAACATTTTCTATTATGCTTCAAATATTCTGAGATATATAACTCTTGCATGATTTGTATACTTGTATTTTAAAATCCTACCCATTATCTCAAAATACACTAAATGCAATATCTTGAGATATCCTGTAGTGTTTGAAAAACTGTTTAAGCAAAATGTCTGGAATCATCAATCAGAATGAACAGTTATGCTCAAGCAAATGTATTGTGTTCTGCTCTATTCACAGGTATTATGCATTTCTTGGAGGCAGATGACATCTGAGACATGTGCATTTGATAAAGAAAAACAAATGAACCTGAAGAAAGAACAAAGTTTTTTTTTTTTTTCTCCAGGGTGTTCACAGATCCTCAGATTTAGATAGTGAGTGGCCAATCTCAGCCAAAACTAAGGACTATATAGCATACTTGAGGATTGGTGGCACAATGCTTCCCTTTGTACCTCCTAGGGTGACCAGATGTCCCGATTTTATAGGGACAGTCCCAATTTTTGGGTCTTTTTCTTATATAGGCTCCTATTACCCCCCACCCTCTGTCCCGATTTTTCACATGTGCTGTCTGGTCACCCTACCTCCATCCTGGGTCAGGAAGAGTACTAAAGGCCAAAAGCACAGCTGCAATATAGCTGCACTAAGGGTATGTCAACATTTCTCTTCATGAGTGTGTACGCGCACCTGCAGCACATGTAGACATACCTGAAAGCAGTGAAGCCGCATCAGCACAGGCTATACAAATCAGTCCGGGACCTGAACTGAAGCTTCTGCTGCTGCATCTTCACTGCTATCAGTAGTTAAGATCACTAGATTAAAGCTAAATACCCTGATTGCAATGCAGAGATATCTAATGAGCTCTAACAACATACCAGATGGACCAATACAAATCAGTGGGCTGCAGGGCGATCCTGGTTTATGCCTCCACTTTCCAAAGAGGTGGTAATGTAGGAGCAATTATGGGACATTAATTATAAAATATAAGCTACTTTCTTACGCCCCAATCCCACAAAGATATTTGCACATGCATACCTTTAAAATTATGAACAGTCCCATTTAACTCAGGATCAGGCCTTAGACAGTCATCTCTTTGGGGCAGGGATCATGTCTACTTCTACGCTTGTACATTGGCTAGCACAATAAGCCCCCAATATGATTGGGGCCACTGGCCCTACTGTAATATAAATACTAATTGTTAACAATGTTACCACTTTTTCATTTATTCTGCTGAGTTTAACTGATTTGTTTGCAGCCTTCAGCCATAAATTATGCTATGCCCAGATGATAAATTCCAACCTTAAAGACAACATCAGTGAAAAACGAGGATTAGGAGAATCTTACTATTCACTTTAAAGGCAAATTCCATTTATATTTTCACAGCTGATTTTCTGTCTCGGTATACTCCATTGTTCTGTGCATAGAGAAGGTATTGAAACAAATTAATCCTATTAATTATTCAGCAAGATGACTAATACATCAGATTACATTTTCATTCTGCGGTGATAGAGTTGCTGTATAATCCAACATAGAGGAGATTAGAGCAGTTATTACTAAATCTTTTTTTTTTTGGCAGCATTGTATTTCTCTTTTTAGTATAAGAAAGTGGCTAACCAAATCAGGCAGGTAGTATAGAAATAGCACTGTTGAGAAGGTTGGAAAATATGTAGACAAATTTGATATTATGTTTGTTTTTTTTAACCCAGAGTTCTCAACTATTATTTTTATTTCAGTGTAATTTTATTGCCTGTGTTTTGTGCTGGGTTGACAACCTTGTAAACCAGAAGGTTCTCTCATTTGTTTTTTTTTCTAAAATCCACACAATTGTTCTCATTACACTGTCCTGTTAAGAGTCTATAACCCTAACTGCGAAGTTGCCTTCAGGGATAAGAGGATTTTACATAGGGATAACTACCCAGATCTATAGCTGTGTTTTAAAAATTTTAAGTTGTACAATAAAAATATATGAGACTCTTCAGTTCTTGGCCTTTCTGCTCGGACAGGCAAAAAAATAAATTAGTGCCAAGTACTTTTTGTTGCTTTACCTGAATTAGAATAAACCAGCCTGGTAACTCCATTTTTACCATATGAGTTCTAAGCCAGATATGAAGAAAGATGCATTCGGTGAAATTCCTATGCAACTCCTTCTAAGATTGCAAATTCTTTCATAGATGGAAGTTATCTGGGAGCAGAAACTGTCTTCACATATGTTTGAAAAACATCTAAGCATAGTACATGCTACTGGAATATAAATAAATAATACATGTTTCCATGGGGGAAAACACATTTTCACAAACTCAGATCAATAAGCAATAAAAGCAATAATGGCAACGTTAAATAAGGCAGTGAAATATTGGCCCCACAGAGGTCAATGGGTGTTTGAGAGCTGGATGCTCAAATTTAATAATCCTGAGCCAAAGCCCATCAAAATAAATTAATTAATTAAATAGAAATTAACTTCAGTGGGCTTTGAATGATCCCTATACCACTTGGACGAACTATCTTACAGTTAACTCCCATTTCATAGGGAAGAAATGGAGCACAAGTGATCATTTAATTGGAATTAGTTTTTTTCCCCCCTCAAATTTGCCTTGTCTAACTATCACAAGCTAGTGGGAATATTGTTACACTGAACCATTTGCAGTTCCTTTTTTCTTTTTTCTTATTTAGTGTGGGGTCTAACAGATCTGCTTGGCATTTGACTCAGACTGAGATTAATTGACTCATTAAGTCACTGCTTTGTCATGGATACAATTCCACACTCCTGGGTTGCCTACATCTAGATTACTGAGTTAAAGGAGAAACCTTCTTTCTGTTTTATTTTTCTGCAACGAGTCTGTAACTCATGTGACGGGTTGGATCACAGAAACCCCCTTGGGGCTGCCAACTGATGTGCCAAAAGTACTTCTGCCCCTGCTTTCCCTGCCAGCTTGGGACTTCAAAGCCCTGCTTGGATGTGCCAGACACACTTGCCGGCCACAAACATAGACCCAGGTCTGAACCATGTCCCACAAACTGCAAGCTTAATTGAAAGCAGCTTAAGAATTGTTCCTATCTAACACTCAGATGTCCAACTCCCAATGGGGTCCAAACCCCAAATAAATCCGTTTTACCCTCTATAGAGCTTATAAAGGGTAAACTGTTCGCCCTCTATAACACTGATAGAGAGATATGCACAGCTGTTTGCCCTCCCCAGGTATTAATACATACTCTGGGTTAAATAATAAGTAAAAATTGATTTTATTAAATACAGAAAGTAGGATTTAAGTGGTTCCAAGTAGTAACAGACAGAACAAAGTGAATTACCAGGCAAAATAAAACAAAACACACAAGGCTATGTCTAATACAGTGAGAAAACTGAATACAGATAAAACCTCGCCCTCAGAGGTATTCCAGTAAGCTTCCTTTTACAGACTAGTCTCCTTCTAGTCTGGCTCCAGCAGTCAGTCCCGTCCCCCCAGCCCCCGCCGTACTTATTGACCTTTGTTCCAGTTTCTTTCAGGTATCCTTTGGGGTGGAGAGCCAGCTGAAGACAAAATGGAGGGGTCTCCCAGGGGTTTAAATAGATTTTCTCTTGTGGGTGGAGACCCCCTCCTCTCTTCTATGCAAAGTCCAGCTCCAAGATGGAGTTTTGGAGTCACATGGACATGTCACATGTCCATGCATGACTCGTTTTTTACAGGCAGCAGCCATTGCCCACATGCTATCTTGAAAACTGGCGTAGCCAGGTCCTAAGTGCAGGGGGAGCAAATCTAAAAAAGGCACCCCCTTTGGCTCCTGCTCTGGCCATGCCCCCGCGCTTGGCTCCCCCTCCGGCTCCTCCAGCCACACTGTGGCCATGCTGCGCCCCTCCTCGGAGGGGCTCGGGCCAGACTGGCAGTGAGGGCTAGCTGGGGCTGGCAGCTCCCCCCGGCGGAGCAGCAGGCACAGCCTTTGGGGAAGCCGGAGGGCTCCTCATGGCAGAGGTGGGGGGAAAGCCGCACAGCTCTGGCCACGTTCCGGGAACCGGGGCCGCTGCCCGGGGGCCCAAGCCAGGCCAGAGCCACCAAGGCTGGTGCACTCGGCTGGAGCCGCTGGGGCGGGGGCCGAGCCGAGCCGGAGCCACTGGGGCCGGGACCGGGCCAATGCGCTCGGCCGGAGCCACCAGGGCCAGGACTGGGCCGGTGCCGCGGGGCTCTGGCCAAGCCGGGCCAGAGCCACTGGGACCGGAGCCACCGGGGGTGCTCGGCCGGTGCCGCTGGGGCCGGCACTGAGCCAGGCTGGAGCCGCCGGGGCCGGGACCGGGACCGGGCCACTGTGCTCGGCCGGAGCTGCCAGGGCCGGGACCGGGCTGGTGCCATGGTGCCCGGGCCGAGCTGGGCCGGAGCCGCTGGGGCCAGAGCTGCTGGGGGTGCTCGGCCGGTGCCACTGGGGCCGGGGCCAACCCGGGCCGGAGCCGCCGGGGCCGGGACCGGGCCAACGCGCTCGGCCGGAGCCACCAGGGCCGGGACCGGGCCGGTGCCGCGGGGCCCTGGCCGAGCCAGGCCAGAGCCGCCGGGGGTGCTCGGCCGGCGCCACTGGGGCTGTGGCCGAGCTGGGACGGAACCGCCAGGGACGGGAGCGGGCCGGCACCCTCGGCCAGAGCCGCTGGGGCTGGGAACCGGCTGGCGCCCCGGGGCCCAAGCCAAGCCGGGGCTGCTGGGGCCGGCCGGAGCCGCTTGGCTGGGGCCAGAGGGAGCCGCTCGGCCAGGGCTGGACTGGGCCATGCCGCGCCGCACCTCCCTGGAGCCCTCCTTCTCGCGTCCGTCCCCCCACCCACCCCAGCTTACCTGCTGCTGCCGGCCTGCCCCTGCATGTGATTTGCGGGAAGCAGGGAAAGGGGAGGAGCAGGGGGCGAAGCATTCAGGGGAGGGGAGGGGGAAGTGAGATAAGGGAGGGGTGGACAGCTGCGGGGCCCTTTTAAGCGTCACTTTTGAAAAATGTGATGAGGGGAAGCAGCTGCTTCCCCTGCACCCCACTAACTAAGCTAGTGATCTTAAATGTCTCCAGGAAGACTTCTTATGTGGATTGGAGCCTTCCAAGATCCATTGTTCATTAAGTGTTTTCTTGATTGAGTGCTTAATTTGCACATTCCTTTCTCAAGAAGCTGACCAAATGCTTTACTAAGGCTACTTAAAAATCAAGCGAGTACACAGCCAATATTCATAACTTTGAATACAAAAATGATACATGCATACATATAGAATGAATAAATTCAGTGGATCATAACCTTTACAAAGATATGTTACATGGCATATGTAGCATAAAATATGTTCCAGTTATGTCATATATACATTCATAAGCATATTTCCATAAAGCCTTATGGGGTGCAACGTCACAACTCAGTCCTGTACAGAGGCTGCAGCAGTCTGAGGAAAAAGGCTAAAGACTATTTAGAATTATACACACGGCAATTAAAAGTACCTTCTCTTGCTCTACATGCTACCTGACAATTCTAAATACACAACCATGAAATTGAAAATTTCTATAATGCCCCTACAACCATTAGTCAATGTTTCCACAACAGTAACCCAGCAACAACTAAACAAGTAAGAACTTAAGTCTCTCCCACCAGAATCTTCCAATTCCCCTGAAGTTAGGGGAACCCAGTGGGCCTTGTAACATGCCCTGAGAAAATCAATAAACTAGGGCTACTATTGCCCAGAAGGTGGAAAGAGCGAATTCCAAAGCTGAGGGGACTTCATAGAACACCCTGCCAGCTGGTCCCAGTCTTATGTGCAGCTCCAGTTCTGATGCCCCACTGTTTGTATAGGATACTGTGACAGGGTGCTGGGCAGGGACTACTGAGCCAGCCCTCTGCCACTCCAGCTCCAATTAAGGGAGGTAAATTGGAGCTGGCTAGAGAATCCTGTGCTTGGTTGAAAAAGGGGAAACAGCTGCCAGCCAGATTAGTTTGGGGCAGCATAAAAGCCTCAGAGGAAGGAAGCAAGGGAGGTAGACAGACATTGAGGAAACCAGGGAAGGGAAGGGAAGGCGTGGCGTGGCGAGGCATAGCTCTGTCCTCCTGGGTCCTGAGGCTAAGGAGTTCTCAAGTCTGGAACCTCCAAGCAGTATCTGGTGAGAAAGTAGTGGGTTGGCACTATGTAAATAAAGTGCACTGGTGACTGCTGAGTGGTCTTGGAGTGGTTTTTGGAGCAGAGCAGAGGCAGGACCAAAGGAGGCCCTGCTATGCACTGTTACACGTGGGGGCTTCTCCTGGAGCCTGAGCCAGCAGTAGAGTTTGGTGGCCTGGAGATGGAAGAAACCCTGAAATGGCTGGTGAAACAGCAAGAGGAGATGCAGAAGGCTATGCAATGCTTTCAGCAAGCCCACCTGGTGGAGAGTCAGGCCTTCCTTACCTGGCAGGCTGAGCAGCAGAAAACCGTGCAGGACTTCATACGGGAGCAGGCCAGCATACAACAACAGCCCCTGAAGAGGACGGTGAGTCCGGTAGGAGGGGATCGCACCTGGGTGTTGGGCCTAGGACTATGTAAGATGGGCCCGGCAGATGACCCTAATGTGTTCATCTGCACTTTTGAGTGGGTAGCCATGGGGCTGGATAGGATAGGGTAACACAGGCCCTGATATTGGCTCCCTACTTCACAGGAGAAGCTCAAGCGGCCTACATGGTCCTGAGTGAAGAGCAGGCTAGGAACTACGATGCAGTTAAGGAGGCCGTCCTGGATTGGGTGGGGCTGTCATCTGAAAAATACCAGCAGACGTTCTGTTTCCCAAAATGGACTGGGAGGAGTTTTCAGCCCCGCGCATTTTCCCAGAAGTTGATGTCCTGGGCCACCCACTGGATGTTTTCTACATTTTCAAATATATTGATTTCAATTACAACAGAATACAAAGTATACAGTGCTCACTTTATATTTATTTTTATTTCAATTATTTGCACTGTAAAAAAACAAAAGAAATAGAATAGTTAAATTCACCTCATACAAGTACTGTAATGCAATCTCTTTATAATGAAAGTTGAACTTACAAATGTAGAATTATGTACAAAAAATAACTGCATTCAAAAATTAAACAATGTGAAACTTTAGAACTCAGTCCACTCAGTCCTAATTCAACCAATTGCTCAGACAAACAAGTTTGTTTACAATTTGCAGGAGATAATGCTGCCCACGTCTCATTTACAATGTCACCTGAAAGTGAGAACAGGCATTCGCCTGGCACTGTTGTAGCTGGCGTTGCAAAATATTTATGTGCCAGATGCACTAAAGATTCATATGTCCCTTCATGCCTCAACCACTATTCCAGAGGACATACGTCCATGTTGATGATGGGTTCTGCTCAATAACTATCCAAAGCAGAGTGGACTGACACACATTCATTTTCATCATTTGAGTCAGATGCCACCAGCAGAAGGTTGATTTTCTTTTTTGGTGGTTCGGGTTCTGTAGTTTCTGCATTGGAGTGTTGTTCTTTTAAGACATCTAAAAGCATCCTCTACACCTCACCCCTCTCAGATTTTGGACGGCACTTCAGATTCTTAAACCTTGGGTCGAGTGCTCTATCTATCCTTAAAAAAAAATCTCATATTGGTACCTTCTTTGCATTTTGTCAAATCTGCTGCGAAAGTGTCCTTAAAACAAACATGTGCTGAGTCATCATCCGCGACTGCTATAACATGAACTATATGGCAGAATGTGGGTAAAAACAGAATAGGAGACATACAATTCTCCCCCAAGGGGTTCAGTCACAAATTTAATTAACGCATTATTTTTCTAACGAGTATCAGCATGGAAGCATGAAGGGGCATATGAATGTTTACCATATCTGGCACATAAATACCTTGAAACGCCGGCTACAAAAGTGCCATGTGAATGCCTGTTCTCACTTTCAAGTGACATTGTAAATAAGAAGCAGTCAGCAGTATTTCCCGTAAATGTAAACAAACTTGTTTGTCTTAGCAATTGGCTGAACAAGGAGTAGTACTGAGTGGACTTGTAGGCTCTGAAGTTTTACATTGTAGTTTTTGAATGCAGTTATATAACAAAACAAATCTACATTGTAAATTGCACTTTCACAATAAAGAGATTGCACTACAGTACTTGTATGAGGTGACTGAAAAATACTATTTCTTTTATCATTTTACAGTGCAAATATTTGTAATAATAATCATAAAAAGTGAACACTGTACACTTTGTATTCCATGTTGTAATAGAAATAAATATATTTGAAAATGTAGAAGACATCCAAATATTTAATAAATTTCAATTGGTATTCAATTGTTTAACGGTTTGATTAATCACGATTAATCTTTTTGTGTTAATCATGTGAGTTAACTGTGTTTAATTGACAGCCCTACAATTTTTACACCAATTATACACTAAAACCTTAAATTCTACTTTGCACTTAATAGATTGCCAGTAAAGGTCCAAAAGCACTGTTGTAATGTGCTCACACCAGGATATACCCAATCACACTGAACTCCACATCACCTTCAGTTTTGGAATAGATTTAAGATGCAGCTCCTTGTAAAGCACACTGCTGTAGTCTAATTTGGAAGTGATAAAAGCAATAGATGATGACTACAAAGTCAAAATCCATAATAAACAGTCACAACCTCCATGTTACCAATGATATCCCAAGGTGATCTCTTCTGGGCCAGCTTAAGGCAGCAAAGTGGCACAAAGCAGTGGCACTGCTCCAGAATATCTGGCCCATGGTCTTTTATTGAAGTTATACTTTAGAATCCATCTGGCTTCTTAAAACCACCACCAGGCTGGTTTTATGTAATTTAAACTAAAATTATCCACAAATCTTTTCTCCTGCAAGAGAAAATTTTTTAATTTTATCCACAAATCTTTTCTCCTGCAAGAGGAATGAACTGGATTCATCTCAAAGGAACACCCCTCCCCCCCAAAAATCACATGCACAGAAAAAAAATCTGAGTAAATCATACCCCTTAGCAGGACATTAAACGTTCCTCCAATTTTTGATGCAACAGAACACAGAGAACCCTCTCTATCAGCTTCTAGTCTATAATTTTAAGACTTAAAATATTTAGCGCTGCTTTTATTTTGTATATTACCTGAAAGTTCTATACAGCTCACCTCTTCACAAACTGCTATGCTTGAAGGAAAGGTGGTCTGGATGAAAATCAATTTTTTTGCTTGCAGCCAAAAATACAGTAGTGAATAAAGCCAGCACATATTGACTTTTCTGGCAGACAGTTTAACAAAAAGAGAGCTCAGAAAAAGACTTTTCATACTAGTCTGAGCTGAACTGCTGAGTACGGAACATACAGTAACAAACAATCATTATCAGAATGAAACATAGTGCAGGCAACTTGGAGATATTAATTCCAGATCAAAATAGAGTTTTCAGTGTAAGCTGTGTATGAACACTATCTGTTGCTGCACCCCAGTGCATGTAAATCAGAAGTAATTCCATAGAAATCAATGATATTACTCCAGCTGAAAACTGTTGTGAGATCAGAATAAGACCCTGGGTCTTTCACTTTTCTCTGCATCAAAGCGAGATCTGTTATAACTGTGTAGAGATAAAATTGTTATAAATGTGCCTGAACCCTGCAGGAGGCAACATGGTTGATGGTTTCACACATTATATTTCTTTAAAGGAGTGTATACTTAAGGTAAATATTAGGTTTTTATCTAATGAACTCTTTAAAAAAATTTAACTCTCTCCCTCCAGGGACTACACATGGATGTATAGGGATGGGTTATGCACCAACGATGCAGCATCTCAGTGAAGTTACTAAAATTGAAAATCCAACATCTCCGCTACAGATATTGGATAATAGGCACAACTTTGCCATTTTCTATCATTTTACATATTGGTCTCTGTATTGCATCTAGAGTGGAGAGTACTTTAAGATAATAAAAGCAAATTAAACAAAATGAAAATGAGTGATCCAATCTTAAAAAAAAATCAGTTTATACATGATTTTAGTACATCAAAGGCCTTTTAATGTTTTACTTATTAAAAGCAATTAACAACTTGCAAGCAATATCACAGAAAACTTAGTAAGACAAGTTTTACTTGCCTAGGAATCTCCTCAAAGTAATAACAGAACATATGGTATTAGGAAAGTAGTTCTCCAATTTTTGCTGAAGAGATAACTGGAGCTTGACCAGTGCATTATAAGCACTTTTCTTGGGCAAAGAGGAGTTCTATCACTGAGGCCAAGAGGTGTTTTTGTCCTTGCAATGTTTGTTCCTTACAAGGTAGGTGGCTCTAGAAGCTGCTTTGTCATATGCTCTGGCAACCTTACCCTACACTGGGCTGGTGATTGAGACAGGGGAGTAGAAGACAATCTAGGGATTCCAAAATGGCCACTGAGGGAGAACATAAGGTATGGGGTCCAGTAAGAACAGAACCACCAGCATTATGAATTGGTGTCAGGAAAGATCTCAGTCATTGCCTTGTTTTTGGCTGGGGTCAGTACCCAAGATGACAGTTGTTCTTGTACTGAGATAATTTGATACTGAAACTGAGGCCAAAGACTGTACCAGTGCCAACACAATGAGCACTGGCGCCGAAGAACCCTTGACATGCTTCTTAGCTGGTACTGGTATGAGTACCACTAATAGTCTCTACACTAGAGCTGAGAAGACAGATGGACCCAATACTGCAGGAAGGGCTGCAAAAAGAATGGACTCTTGCACCACACCAGAAACCGGAACAGAAAGGCAAAGCTAACCCTTTTCTGCCTCATAGGTCTGAGAGGCTGTCAGTACCAACCCAGAATCTGTTTGTACCAGATTCAATGGCTATCCTGATGATGGTACTGGAGTCAACAGCACTATACTGATATCCTCCCACCATGGCATCCGATTCAGTGGCCATCCTGGAGATGTACCAGAGCTGACATTATAGTACTGATATGTTCCTGCCACAGTACAAGGGAGACACTGGTCAATGGCCAAGCTCTAATCTGAGTACCTTTCAGGAAGGTCTTTGAAAGGAAGACCAACCCTTCTTGCTCTATAGAAAAGAGTCCAAATCCAAGGGTGTCAGAGACAGCCACATTTGCAGAATTCATATGAGTAGTAGGGTGCTCACTTGAGGGCCTTAGGGCTGAGGCAAGCATCATTGCCTGCTCCAGGAAGTGGTGTTTTGAGGCACATGTCTCTAGAAATCTGTGTTATTTTCTAGAAAAAGCAGCAGATACTGCACCTCTCCTTAATGTGTGCCTCTCCATACACAAGGCAGCATGTATGGGGGTGACTATTTCGAATAGACACTGCACATGATGGGCAGAGTTTAAAGCCTGGAAATAACTGCATAACACCAAAACTAATTTTTATTTTTACACTTACTTTAAAGTTACTTTTTAATACTTAACAGATATCTGCTAACTATTTACAGATAAGATAGAAAGTTAAATATGGCTAAATATGTAGAAGAAAACTGAGGTAAATTGCATAGCGAGCTTTCACTCAGGCCATGGGAAGTGAGAAGGAACTGAGGGGCCAGAAGGAGGCGCAGGATGTGTGCACCACCCCAAAAGTACTACTGCAAAAAAATTCTCTGGTTCCAATGCACTGGGTGCACACAGCTTAGTGGAAAACAGGTATATCACCACTTAAAGAAGAATCAGCTCTTTTGGGGTAATGAGCATAATCTGCGTAGCTCAGAATTGATTTCTCTCCTTTAACAGTTCCTTCAACTGAGTGTTGTGATGAGTTCATGTTTTTCATGTAGGGTGACCAGATAGCAAATGTGAACAATCAGGACAGGGGGTGGGGGGCAATAGGAGCCTATATAAGAAAAAGACCCAAAAATCGGGACTGTCCCTATAAAATCGGGACATTTGGTCACCCTATTTTCCAGCTGAGAATTATTTACACTTATTATGTCTTAGCGGGTGCTGCAGACACTAAAATCATGTTTGTTTATTTTGACAAAATACATTAATGCGAGCAGCATTTTGAAGGAAAATGTAAAGAACATGGAAACACAAAAATCGACATGTCATGACACTAACTGCTTTGACGGCAAATCTGGGTAGCCAGTGGATCTGCTCTAAAATGTTCCTATTTGCTGTCTCTGTAAATAATTCTCTCTCTCTATGCTCCTGCAGTTAGCAACATTGGTCTTAAGATGCAATAAATGGGCTCCTAGGGCCCTGAACTACTTGTCCTGGGTGCAAACTTACACTATATATTCAGTAGTCATACATTCTGCAGTAAACTGGATTGCACCCACCTTGATTTATCTACCGCTGCTCTCATCCTAATTAACACTCTATTAGGACTTTACTGTGGACTTATTACCGGTAGAGCTGGTCGGAAATTTTCCACGACAACAGTTTTCACTCTGAAAATGCTGATTCAGTGGAATCTAAACATTCCATGGGGATTTCTCTATTCCATTGAAACTCTTAAAGGAAACCAGGCAGACAGGCCAGCTGTAATAATGGGACTACAGTTATACTCTACTTGCAAGATCAACTGTAAAAATTAAGTATACGTTAATAAGATGCCACAGTAACTTATAAAAGCTAACATTGATGAGAAAGGAGATGAAAGGGAGACAGACCCTGAATTAGTCCAAACAAAAAGGCCTACTGGCATAACTCAAGGGCTGTGTTAAGATCATGCTTAGTAAACAAGAAAAGTATTGAACCAGAAATCAGACAACCAAAAGCGTTGTGTCAGAAACTAGGCTTAATTGGTGAATGAAATGATGAGAGGTGGAACTATTCCACACACCATTTCCTTTACGGGTTCTTAAAGGAAGAAAAAAAAAAATAGCCACTGGAGCAAACTTCCCCATCATAGCTGCCATTCACATCATCTCCTGGGACCTTTGCTGTCCTGATCCTGAGAGATGTCCTGACCAGACTGAGCCAGAGAGAGGGACAAGATGACATCACCACCTCTACTGGCTCTAGCTGAAACCTGACCACCACTGGGATGAAACCGGATCACACTTTAACAGCAGCAGCAACAGCTCCATCCCATTTCAACTAACCTCTTCTCTTTTCCCCAAAAAGACAGTTACCATGGAAGAGACTGTCAAACAGGGTTTTTTTCCTTCTAAAGACTCTCTCCAGCTAAAGGGAAAGGGAACAGTGTTGTTAAAGTGAAAAACCTACTTTACATTTCAAATGCTTTTAACTGTGTTTCCTTCTTTTCTGTATCTTTAATAAAAGGTTTAAAAGGGTGTGCTTGCCATGGCACTTAACAGGCTGAGGTCTCTGTATGCCAAACCCCAGACACTATTTAACAGTTTCATGTCCGACAGTGATTGCATTATGTTAACACCTTTAGTCCGTATATTCCATCTAATTAATATAACAGTCCCCCTCTGCATCCCCTCCCCCAAGGTTCCCATGCACCCTAGCAGTCTGTCTGGCCAGCTTGCCAGCCTAGACATTTTTGAGAAATTCCATTTTGGTTCTCCCAAAATATTTTTTTTCAAAAATTTTTATTCAATGGAAAATTTTGCATTTATGACATTTCATTCCAAAAACTAATTATATAGCAGCTTACTCCCCTCACTGCCAAACTCCCAGTGCATCTCCAGCACTCACTTTGCAGTGTCTCTCTCAATTTGAGACTGTGCCTTTTGCTACATACTGCCGCCATTGTATTTCAACACAAAATACAAGAATTTTGCCCCTCCCTCTGACTCAATATCAAAATTGTTTTACTTGTGATTTATGCATGTGAAGTACTCGTTGACAGACTTCAAAAGAGATTCAAAGTATTTAGGTTTATTTACATTAAGGATACTAGCTCAAAGAGTTTAATTTCCTTAACTGTTCTTGCAGAAAGATTTCATTGGATCTTAGAGGGAATATTCCATAATAAATATTGCCATTCTCAACGATGAACCGGAAATAATTCATGAGTGAAGGAGGGGGAATAAAGTAACTTTAATGTATCTTCTCTCAAAAATGCACAGATCACAGCAGTTAAGATGAGGATGATTACATTGGAGGATTGAAAGGATTTTTAAAAGGAAGATAATGCTACTAGTATTTAGGAAGTAAAAACAACAAGAACAACAACTCAGTGTTGGTAGAGAACTATTTAAGCACATTTTTATATAGGCCTATCTTGCCCTGTCCAGTAGAGGCAGCAAAGGATCAGAGACCTGGAGAAATAGGCTGAGAATGGAAAGATGGAGAAGTGGCTCTGCTGCATGTTCCTGACTCAACCCTGGGCTTACCCAAGCTTCTGTATCTTAAGCATATGCCTGAGGGTCAGAATATCATGAGGGAGCAGGAGCTATCTCTCTCCATGGCATGCTCATCTCTTATTCTGAAAGATACCAAGCAACATTAACCATTATTCTGCTCCAACTCCACCTGGGACAAACAAGTTAAGAAACCTCACCCCTAGCAAGTGCAGGGAGGAAAGGGTTTAGGCTGGATTTGGCTAGTGTTATTTTAGAATTATCTTTTTGTTAATAAAACCAGATTCTAGAAGGAGTCTTTCATTCTACAAGCATAGCCATATCTGGAACTGGGTGTGAAATATACCATTTTGTACTTACTCTGCACACTGATGACTCCAGGGTTCATATTTACCACTATTTGGATACAGCTATTATTGTTAGTGTTTATTTGTATTATGGTAACACCTAGAGGCCCCAACCACCATTGATGCTGTTTTGTGCTATGTACCATAAATGCACATAGTATGAGACAGGTCCTATTGCAAAGAATTTACAATCTAAATAGACAAGAGCAGAAAAAGCCACAGAGAGGTGAAGTGACTTACCCAAGGTTACACAGCAGGTCAGTGGAAGAGCTGGGAATACAAACCAGGTTTCCAGAGTTCCAGTCCAATATGCTAGCCACTGGACTAATTTAATTTATTAGGTGCCTCGCATTAAATCCTTTTATAATGTATTTACATAGAGACAGTAGTCCTTTCATTGTCTTTCCTGCTTTAAGATCATTTGCCACTTCATTAAGATTTTTTTTTTAACTGAAATGATCCTTGGTCCAGCCTTTTCCAACTGTTTCCACTTAGCAACTAATCCAGTATTTCACAGTGGTTAGAGAAGAATAAGCTAGCTAGATGAGACTCAGCACAAGACTCAATCCAAAAGAGAACAAGATAATGTGTACAGAGGCAAGACAGCTAGAGAAAAAGGTCAGACCTCTAGCTACATCCCTGACTGGTGGGGTTGGCTTGTTAGTGTCTAAGGTTTATGATCTGCTAGTCCTGTTAGATTCTTGTCTGCTTCCAGAAGTCCAAACGTTGCCAAGTGCTGTCCTTATAGTCTTTTAGCAAGAAGGTTTTATCCTTTCTATTGGGATATAGACATCAAGCCTGTCTCATGCTCTGCTATGTTGGACTACACCTTGAAACCATTTGGAAATTGCAGATACTACAAGATATAAAGATCCACCCATTAAGTAACATTTTACACCAGCACCATGCTGTGTTTCACAGCAAAGTTCAAGATGTAGAATTATAAAGCAGTACTTAAAAGTGGTTTGGTCCCTAACTACCTCTCCTTGTGTCATACCAGGGATGTTGCTATAATGGATGATGTTGGATCCAGGAAGGTCTGTATGCTTGTCTACAGTGGATTTAATGTAGTTAAATCCCATGCTTTTGAACGTGAACCTGGAGCGTGAGATAGGCATACTAGAAACCTAAAGAAATAAACTTAGCTGGCTCATGCTGACTTTCTGCCAAACAACACTTTCCCATATAAAGTTCTTTCTTGCAGATTAAGCAAGCAAATGTCAGAAATAACTGAACCCTCTGATTATAACATGATTAATGCATTGAATAGCACTATTTTGACTCAGAAAACAAAATAACTCCTAGCATGTCCTCTATAACAGTATATCATATTTTATCTAACTAAGGGTGAAATCCTGGCCCCAGTGAAGTAAATGGGAGTTTTGCCATCGACTCCGATGAAGCCAGGATTTCACCCCAGGTAACTGTCAAATTCCAAGAACCACAGCGTCTATGTGACGTCCTTATTGGCTATAACTATTTGTACATTTGAATTTACAATGTGACTTGAACAAAATGTGTGTGGGGGGGGTTGTTTCTTTGTTTCCCCACAAAGTAAAAGAGAAGGTACCAAGGAAGGTGGTAAAGCTGTGTGAGAACCAGTAGAAAGTTGGGATTTAGCTAGGAATGAACTTCTAAAGGACAAAAGTAGTAAATGTGAATTGCTATTCTGGATCCAAATTTTAGCAGGTAATCAGCAGCAAGCATGATTTTCGGCCACTAAGTAATAATTAAATTGGCCGTCATTGATTTCTGTCAATCGCATGAGGATGAGTTGCAAGACAGCTAGGCACTAAGTGCCATCAAATCCTTTTCATCTACGTTTCCAAAAGAGTTTGCATTTTATTACTGTTCACCAAAAATGTGCCGTTATATGCACACACAACTTTATGAAAGCATGACAGTATGACCTAACTATGATGCACAGACAAGATCCAGTTATCTTTTCACTAACACCTTGAATTAAGAGAAAAATATGGTAAGCGGATTTACCACTAGTCAACGTTTTTTGCCTGTTTAACAATATATTAATTATCTGAGAGTCTAGGTAATAAGCTTTATGTGCATTAGCTTCTTTAGTATCTTTGATTGTTTCAGGTGTCTTAGGGTTTTTTAAGCTCTTGGATTCAACATCATACAAAAGTAAGCTCCACTTTAAGCAAAAAGAATCACATGCTGTACAACATGAGTACAAAGTGACTCTCAGTAATATACTGTGGTGTTAAAAATGGTATGTAGAATCTTCATGGGCCTTATTTCTGCTATATATATCCACTAATCATTGGTTTTGGGAAGCAATAAAGATTTAGTGGTGCTTGACATACAAGGCAGTGATATAAATTGTCTGTTTGTGAGACTGGGAGAGAGATAAGCCCAAATGATAGTAGGGCTAAAGTCTGTTTAATACTTTAATTTAATAGTCCTAATAAAGTACTAGGTACCTGCATTCATCTATCTATATTGCAGCTCTCACACTGTGCAATTATACCAGTTTTCCTCCATTTTTTTGGAAGTACAACGATCTGCTCTCCATCAACAATGCCGGACGTATGAACCACATTCAGAAAAGTGTAATGGACTGAAAATATCAACAAAAAAGATTTTCTCCTTCTTCCCCTTCCTTGCTATTTGTTGGTAGCAAATATTACTCATTTGTTGACATTGTCAGACCAAAATTTGGCCCTTCATGCTCACTTGGGTTCTCTTTGAAGTCACTTGGGAATGGGCACATTTATCAGAGGCAAATTTAGTTCTTCATGTGGACAGAACAAACAACTGTAAGAGGGAGAATATGTGGTTCGATGAAGCTGCTTTCAGAAACATGTCTCGCTGTTTTGTGACTCAATCCATTCTTTGGGCTTCTCTATCAGTGTATACATCCATCTGTGATGGTGAAATTATATATTAAGGGGTACAGAAAATACTACTGACGGTCAAAGAGTAACTAATCTGAGGATCACAAAACAACACTTTCTGCCCAGTAGGAGCTTGTCTAGTTGTATTGTCCCACTTATTCTCAGATGTCTGGAGACAGTTCCAGGTTTAACATTTCTCCTACAGTTTCTCTTTTGAGAAACTCTACACTTTCTTTTTTTGTCTATGCTGTAAGCACATGAAATGAGAACCAATAATCAGCAACAGTACTCACAGGTTCTAACCATCAGCACTGATGCTATCAGTCTGTTAACATCAGAAAGATTAAATGCTGATGGGCTCATGGCTGTAAGATGCCTCAGTAAGCCAGAACTACTATGTATGTATCCTGTTATTCAAAAGCCTGCAGTTTAATTCCTGTTAGTGGTGGTCAGATAAGGGAAAAGACACCAGTGTTTAGTGAACATAAGAACGGCCATACTGGGTCAGACCAAAGGTCCATCTAGCCCAGTATCCTGACTTCCAATGGAAATTAGAGGAAATTAACAGAGCAGGTAATCATCAAGTGATCCATTCCCAGCTTCTGGCAAACAGGGTAGGGACACCATCCCTGCCCATCCTGGCTAATAGCCATTGATGGACCTATTCTTTATGAATTTATCTAGTTCTTTTTTTATAGTCTTGGCCTTCACAACATCCTCTGGCAATGAGTTCCACCTGCTGCCTATTAATTTCATTTGCTGGACCTCTAATTCTTGTGTTCTGAGAAGCAGTAAATAACATGTCCTTATTTACTCTCTCCACATCAGTCATGATTGTCTAGACCTCTATCATATCCTTCCTTAGTTGTCCCTTTTCCAAGATGAAAAGTCCTAATCTTATTAATCTCTTCTCATATGGAATCTGTTCCATAGCCCTAATAATTTTTGTTGTCCTTTTCTGAACCTTTTCTGATTCCAATATATCTTTTTTGAGATTGGGTGATCACATCTGCATGCAGTATTCAAGGTGTGGGCATACCATGGATTTATATAGAGGCAATATGATATTTTCTGTCTTATTATCTATCCCTTTCTTAATGATTCTCAACATTCTGTTAGTTTTTTTGACTGCTGCTGCACATTGAGTGGATGTTTTCAGAGAACTATCCACAATGAGGGCAAGATCTCCCTCTTGAGTAGTAACAGCTAATTTAGAGCCCATCATTTTATATGGATATTTGGGATTATGTTTTCCAATGTGCATTACTTTGCATTTATCAACATTGACTTTCATCTATCATTTTGTTGCCCAGTCACCCACTTTTGTGAGATCTCTTTGTAGCTCTTCACAGTCTGCTTGGGACTTAACTATCTTGAGTAGCTTTGTATCATCTGCAAATTTTGCCACCTCACTGTTTACCCCTTTTTCCAGATCATTTATGAATATACTAAATAGTACTTGTCCCAGTACAGACCCCTGGGAAACACCACTATTTACTTCTCTCCATTCTGAAAACTGAAATTTAACAGAGCAAAGGTCACCTGGAGGGTCCAAGTAGGAATTAAAATGTACTTGTACCACTTACTGTACACTCTTCAATGGATCAGTGGTCACAAATTTATGATCACCTGAGTTGAAAAGTGAAAAATGTGACAGTTCAGACTGTTATTGGGATCATAATAGAATAGTACATGACTTATTTTATCTTCTCTCAAATAAGTTAAAGAAACAAAAAGAATAGAGAGAAGTCATTTGGCTAATAATTTTCTACACACATGAAGCAGACATTCACTAGGCTCCAGAACATAGCTGACCTATGGGTTGGCTGATCAGTCACAATAATGTCAATAGGCCATAGCCATGGGTTATAGCCAAGATCAGGGGCTCATTATGCCAGGCTTTACACATAATAGCTTGTAATCTCTTCAGGGAAGGTACTGTCTAAATCGAAAAGGTGGGAGGAAGGACATATTATCCCAATTTTACAGTTGGGTAACTGAGGTTCACAGAAATTGAATACATGCCCAAGGTCACATGAGAAGTCTGCCTGAGTCCCAGTCCTGCACCTGAACCACAAGACCATCCTTCCTCTCTCATTAAGAACATAATTTGAAGTGATACTTTTAAAAATAAAAATTATTATTATCTAAGCATTAAAGTGTGTCCTAGTGCTGCAGCAATAGCACCAGTGAGACATGCTTTGATTGTAGTACCAGTATTTCTAAGCTTGTGGAGTGTAGGCTTTCTGGGAAGGGTTCCACATGTGGACTGCTCTGGCATCACCTCATTCTAGCTTACCCAAGACATTCACTATAGCACTTCAGAAGGCTGCATGACTCATATTTTAGTCAGAATAACCTGCATCCTTGTCATAGACTAACTCATAAAGGACATATGGGCTATTTCTTGTTAAGATAATAGGGGAATAAAGTGAGTTTGTTTGTGTTTGAGAGAGAGAGAGAATAAGAATAAGAATATATACACTTCCTGCTACCTTCCACAATCTCTCCAGTTTCTTCCTGTGACTCATATCAACCATCAGATTCAGTCAGACTGCAGAAACTCAATGTGATACAAAGCTTTGAAAACAACATTTGGAACAAGCTCTAAAACAGTGGGGATACTCCAATATGTACTCTAACATTTATTCAAATGAAAACCAACACGTTCTATCAGTAACTAATCTTTTGGCACAACTAATCTTTGCTTTGGAAGATTGAGTGTTGGAAAAGCAGAACAAGCCACTGAGCAGTTTTGAAATGTATTGGCAACTGTACGTTCCAACCTTATGGGCTGTAGCTATTATTTGCACTTGTTTTTACCTCATCTCAACAAAAATGGTATTTTGAAAGGACTATAATAATTATTCAAAGATATTTTTGCTGCAATGGATTTACACAGATATCACCTTTCATCCTTACACAGATTCATAGAAATGTTAGGGTGGAAGGGACCTCGAGAGATTTAGTCCAGCCCCACAGTGCTGAGGCAGGACCAAGTATACCTAGACCATCCCTGTCAGGAGTTTGACTCACTGGTTCTTAAAAAGCTTCCAATGATGGGGATTCCACAACCCTTAGAAGCCCGTTCCATTGCTTTACTATCCTTATACACCTCTACCCCAATATAACACGATCGTGGGGAGCCAAAAATCCCTACTGTGTTATAGGTGAAACGCTGTTATATTGGGGTAGGGGCGGCAGGGCTCCAGTGGTGATTTAAAGAGCCTGGGGCTCCAGCCGTGGGGAGCCCCAGGCCCTTTAAATCGCCAGCAGAGCCCCACTGCCGCAGCCCCGGGATAGGGGCAGCAGGGCTCCAGCAGTGATTTAATGGGCCCGGGCTCCCCACAGCAGCCCGGGATAGGGCCGGAGCCCCGGGCCCTTTAAAGCACCACCGGAGCCCCGCTGCTACCACGCTATATGCGAACCCATATTATATCGGGTCGCGTTATAGCGGGGTAGAGGTGTAGTTAGAAAGCTTTTCCTAATATCTAACCTAAATCTCCCTTGCTGCAGATTAAGGTGATTACCTCTTGTTCTACCCTTGGTGGACATGGAGAATCATTCATCACCGTATGTTATAACAGCCCTTAACGTACTTGAAGACTATAAGTCCTTCCTCAGTCTTCTTTTCTCAAGCCTGCAGATCCCTAGTTTATGAAACATTTACTCATAGGCCAGGTTTTTCATTTTTATTGCTCTTCTCTGGATGCGCTCCAATTTACCTACATCTTTCTTAAAGAAAGAACTGGACACAGTACTCCAGCTGAAGCCTAACCAATGCAAGCAGAGTGGGACAATTACCAAACCTTACATATGACACTCCAGTTAATAATTCTCAGAATATTAGCTTTTTTCGCAACTGCATCATATTATAGGCTCATATTCAGTGTATGATCCACTATAATCCCCATATCTTTTCAGCAGTACTACCGCCTAGCCACTTATTCCTCATTTTGCAGTTATCCATTTGATTTTTCCTTCTTAAGTGTAGTACTTTGCATCCGTCTTTGTTGATTTTCATCTTGTTGCATTCAGATCAGTTCTCCAATTTGTCAAGGTCATTTTGAATTCTAACTCAGTCTTCCAAAGTGCTAGCAATCCCTTCCAATTTGGAGCCAGACACAATTTAAGCACACTTTCCGTTCTATTATCCAAGTCATTAATTAAAATATTGACTAGTATTGGGTCTAGGACAGACCACTGTGGAACCCTACTAAATACAACCCCATAGTTTGACAGTGAACCAGAGATAACTACTTTGAGTATGGTCTTTCAACCAGTTTTGCACCCACCTTATAGTTATTTAATCTAGACCAGATATCCCTCATTTGCTTATGAGAATGTCGCAAAAGACTGTGCCAAAAGCATTACTAAAATCAAGATACATCATATATATATATAGCTTCCCCCATCCACTAGGCCAGTACCCCTGTCAAAGAAGGAACTTACGTTGGTTTGGCCTGATTTGCTCTTTGACAAATCCATGCTAACTATTCCTGATAGCCCTATTAGCCTCTGGGTGCTTGCAAACTGACTGTTTAATAATTTGTTCCAATCTTTCAGGTATCAAAGTTAGGTTGACTGGTCTATAATTCCCTGAGTCTGATTTGTCCCCCCTTTTAAAGATAGGTACTATGTTTGCCCTTCTCATGTCCTCTGGGAGCTCACCCATCCCCCATGAATTCTCAAAGATTTAATTGTTCCAAGATTGTTTCAACTTGTTCCTTAAATACCCTAGAATGAATTTCAACAGGACTGCCAACTAGAATACATCACACTTACCTAAATATTCTTTATTCTTACATAAATCATTATGGGTGAAATTCTTCTGTGCTGCAAAGGGATTCAACAGGGCCCTTCAAACCACTTAAGTTCTATAGTGAAGAAGCATATGGGAGCCACTGGCCATGCCAGGAGAACTATTTACACTTACATTCTGTAGAATGGGTTTCTGCAGCAGCCCCAAACAGAAGATTGTAAAGGAGGCTTAAAGGTGGGCTGGAGAGAGGGTGCATAGGAAGTGTTACTATATTGATTCAGTAATCCTAACATTTCATTTAAAGAATGCAGAGTTATGACTGCTGTTTTACACCATGGGCTGCCATGATTGGTGCAAAGAATCTGTTCTGCAGCTTTTCATTCTGTCCATGAAATGAAAGGTTAATCACATTCCTCCAATCCCTGTTGCGTATCTTTCAAAAAGTCTGTTATGAAAGGTGAATGTGGCAAGGGATTGAGACCTACAGATTTCTTTGGTCTCAGAGGTCTATAATGAGATACTTTATGAAACATTGCATCTATTTACTTGGATTATACTTGTGATGGTATTACATATCATATTACTTTTTCAGTACTGCAGCGTCAGACGGTTCAGTGTTGTAACTAATATAAAGCTGCAAAAGGGTCTTAAAATGTTAATGCAGCAACCCACAATTTGACATATTACTCTAGATTAGTTTCTATGAGAAAATGGATTGCCTATTACAATGTATCATATCAACCCAACCCTGCACTCTTTTCCTTAAGTAAACAGTGAAGGATCATGTAACATATCAAATTACAGATACAATTATTCCACTTCTCTGAAATAAAATACAGTAGAACCTCAGAGCTACGAACACCTCAGGAATGGAGGTTGTTTGTAACTCTAAAATGTTCTTAACTCTGAACAAATGGGAGACGGGATGGATCCCTTGATGATTATCTATTCTATTCATTCCCTCTGCGACACCTGGCATTGGCCACTGTCGGAAGAGAGGATATGGGGCTAGATGGACCTTTGGTCTGACCCAGTATGGCCATTCTTATGTTCAAAACGTTATGGTTCTATCAAAAGTTTACAACTGAACGTTGACTTAATACAGTCTTGAAACTTTACTATGCAGAAGAGAAATACTGCTTTTTACCATCTTAATTTAAATTAAATGAGCATAGAAACCTTGATTTTTTTAAACTTTCCCTTTATTTTTTTAGTAGTTCACATTTAACACAATGCTGTACTGTATTTGCTTTGTGTGTGTGTGTGCACGCTACTGCCTGATTACATACTTCCAGATATAAATGTGGTGTGTAGTTGACCGGTCAGTTTGTAACTCTGTTTGTAATTCTACTATAATAATAAAAAAGTTATTACCTCAGAATTCTTTCATTTAATCTAAATTAATCAAAATACTAAAATACAGTTGGTGAGTCAAAATATTGCAAGTCTTCAGAAATGGTTGTGAATTAAGCATTTGTAGTAGTAAGAAGAAAACTAGACAGATCAATGGAACAAGCACAGTGAATAGGCAGCAAATGGTGCAGGAATTGGAAACTGCCTCAGGGTTTCCTGAGTGCAGCTGGCCAGGGTACAGGGCAAAGGAAACTGGGGAGCCAGAGAAAGTTAAAGCTTTCGGAACTGGGAGGAAATAGAATTGAAACCCAAGCTTCCTCTGTCCAGCACTCAAAGGTGGTTTTTTTGTGTTTGTCTGTTTATTTTTGTTTTTTTAAGATTACCAGCCTCCTATAGTTTTGAGCAACAGATTGCACACCTGGCAGAGAAAGATGAACCTGAAACTCTAGAAGCTAAGTATTAAATAAAGAAGCTATGATTATTTCTTTGCAGTCCCACTTAGCACTCTTTCAACCAGTCTCCAACCCATAAGCCTTAGCCCCCATGTTCACAGACGTGAATTATTGTTTGCTTCCTCCTCCTTCCCATTGGTAATTCCTTCACAAAAACTCTGTTAACTTAGAGTTATGGAAGTTCAAGTGTATAGTTGTGTCTTAGTGTTTGCATTGCTGTGTGGACTGAACAATGAACTGAAATCTTTCTGCTCCAAAACCACCAGACACTACCACTTGAGCAAAAGGAAAATTTATGACACAGTTGCACACTTCAGATTCTGACCAATAGAGCACAGTGGTACACAAAACTAGTCAGTTCATCATATCTTTTAAATATTCATCACAAAAGCCACAAAAGGTGAGCCTCTTGACAAAAAATGCTACAATTTCCAGGTAGCCCACACTGAGTCACCTTGTGCTCACAAAAGATGAAGGTTGATGTCATTGCATAATGGGAAGGAGACTGTTTCAGAATTCATGTGAGGGGGAATCTAGATAAAACACAACTAATCTCAGGACATTTGTTCATAGCACGATCCTCTCCTGCACCTCCAGCCTAGCAACAGAAGTATACCCGGATCAACTTTAGTGCTGTTATTGATTCCTCCAGTAGGAGAGGTCCCTCTAATTCTGTGATTGCTGTTAATCACAGAAAGCAGAATTAACACCACATGTAGAAGCATTAATATATGCAGCAGTCAACCACATAACACTAATTTCTTTCAAATGAGCACAAACCCCATACAATGACTCTTTTCTAGCTCTTCCCGACTCCCTCTCCCACATCAAGTAATGCCCTTATTTTACATGCTACCAAAACCTTGTGTAGAAGGCACCATAGGGGTACTGGCAATAAGGAAGTGCCAGAAGAACACAGAGTGTTGCTCACTCTCCCATCAGTTCACATCCTTCTGCCCCAATCCTGTATTGTTATAATGTATGGGAAGTTGCTCCCTTGCAATTGCAGAGGAATGGGAATTTATTAATCAAAATGATTAAACTTCCTGCTTTCTACATCCTTTTAATAAAGAAGTATATTGAAGGAGGTAGGCATTAATCAGTTATAATTATTAAAAAAAAACTTGAGAATTAAAAATATGACCTTGTTAAATATACAATAATCATATAGGGAAAATGGAGAATTTCAGAATTCCTTTGCTTTCAGTGTTAATTTACAAGCACCATTGCATTACATATAATATTCTAGCTACTGAACCAGTCTTAAAAATCAATGTTTATTTGTGCCAAACTTAAAGCTAAAACATAATTTCAAAAGTCAACTGAAATGAGGATTGATTTGTGTAACTCAAATCAATGCTTCTTATCTTCAAAAATCCATATTAGTTAGAGGAAGTATCATTTTTCATTTAAAAAAAAATAACATCTAGCATTTTAAGCAAGTGTTCTTTCAAGTGTTCTTCATGTTTAGGTGTGCTACTCATTCCTAAATAATTTGTCATCCAGTATTAGCTGTAAAATCAGTAGTGATTGACACATTCTTGCACACAGAATACTAAAGCTCAAATAGATACTTTCCATACACAAGTTAAAAGTTCAAAGTCAGTTCTAATTATTGGAAAAGCAAATCAACCAATGGCCAAACACTGCAAATAAGCAGCAACCACAAAAGTCCATTGGATAATTAAAATTTCTTCCATTGAAACACTGTCAAGACCTAAACTATTTATTAAAAAGAGAATTGCTGTATAGATTGAACCAAATCCTGCTTGCTTTACCCATATGGGTCATCTAAGGAAATGACTGGTGCTAGTCTTATGAGCAAGGCAGGATATGGCCCATTGTTGTGTGATGTACTTAGTACTCAGAATAATACTTCCCCTTGTTCAAATCACCCCTACATGGGTAAGTATTGTTCTTTGAAAACCAATTACAGATCCTTCTGTAACACAGCCAGCAAGATGTATGTTTTACCGATTAAAGAAAGCAGAAGCCAAAACACCCTGTGATAGGGTGCTCAGAGGGCTAGGTGATCTAGTGGTTAGTACACTTGACCTCTAACCCCTCGCTTCTCTGTCAGGTCATGGTAGTAGTATCTTATTCCTGACCCCAGGCTGAGCATGTTTGAGTCTTCCCCTGCATCAGGGCCTTGGTCCTTACATGGGACATGGTCCCTCTCCCAGACTCTCCCTCTCTACCAGGTCCTAGACCACGGCCCTGTGTAAGTAACACCAGCAGATTCCTGCTTGTAGAAGGCTAAGTCTACTACTTAGGGCTGCTTCCTACATGCGTGCACCTTCCGTTTGGGGCATTGTCCCCATAGTTCAAACAACCAATAGCTTCACAAAAAGTCTAAATGAGCAGACTCTGCAAGACCTGCTGGTTCTCAAAGAGAAGGCACTGCCTGGGCCTTCCCCGCTCTGTGGTCCCCTCTCAATCTCCATCTTCTGTCTGGCTTCCCAGGGAAAGATTCTTCTCTCCTACAACCTGTCTGTCCATCGCCCCTTGGCTGGGCTGCTGAGCTCCTTTTAACCTTCTTCAGCTGGAGCATGCTCAGCAGGCCCAGAGAGTCAGAGCTGCCTGGTCCCAATATTGCCTTGTAACCCATTTGGCCCAACGTGGGGTTTGTATGCTCCATCACACCCCCACAGATTTACAGCTTGTTTGTTTTAACTGTTTGATTGGCTACTGTTTGGATCTTCTATATTTTTGTGACACCGAGTTGTAATTGTAATCTGTTTAATTACGTTCCTTGTTTTTTACCTGTCAGAGATCAGGTGTGTAGGAGAGAGAGAGAATTGCATTGTAATAATTTAAAAAAAATAAATATTAAGATCCCACTGCAACTGAAGGCAAATTGGATTAAAGTAATTTATTCACAAATTTGTTTGTTCATTATTCAACCAGTTCCAGCATAGAATATGAGGGGGGGAAACTGTTACTAAATAGAATGGTACTCGAAATTCAAATGTGTGGCTTTCATTTAAATTCTGCAGTCCTCCCTTTCATTCCCTGTTACGGCTTTTTAGTTATTCTTTAATCTTGCTAGCAGTTCAATTTAAAAAAAAAAAAAACTTTTGGTATTTCATTATTCAGCATGCTTGAGCTTATATAGCTTCCAATGTGTTTATTGTTAGGTAACTTGCATAACTCTTGGGTACACATTCATTAAGCAATAATGATAGAGACACAGGGCTTTTGTTGGTGATTAATGAATGGATGAGGGAATTGATGACCCAAAATATAAGCACATTGTCATTAACCCTAGTTTTTCATTATTCCCCAGGAAATGTCTTGGGACAATATAGTTATTGCTACTATAAAATCAAAACAAACAGACTCCCACAAAACTAAGGATATTTTTAAAGACTTTCCTGAACATAGTTTCTGGCTCAGAGGTTAGGGTGCTAGTTTAGGATTCACAAGACCCAAGTTCAGTAGTTTGGTCTGACACAGACTTTCTGTGTGACCACTGACATGTCACTATTTCCCTTCATCTCAGTTTTACATCTCTGAAATGAGGCTAAGAACACTTCCCCGCCTTACTGGACAAATACATTGAAGATTGTGAGGCATTCTGCTGGGATGGCAATGGGAGCAATACCAGTTACTAAGATGGCTACTGATAGACAGATAGTTTTAGAAATGAAAAAAAAAAAAAGGGGGGGAAGGATTATTTTTGATCTCTTAAACTTGCAAGAAAAAAGAAAGCTGACGTGAAGTCATACAGGCCCCTCCCTCATCCCCATGCATATATCGAAACAAAGATTCTTGCACTCTCATGAGATCATGGAAACCTTATCTACTTTACGGTCTGATTTCACTGCTGAGTTGCAGGAACTTGAGATGTCTCTGGCCTGCCATTAACCAACTTGCTGCTTAATTTCTTTATTTCTACTAATATGCCCCAGGTTACAATGAAGTAGATAGAATAAGACTTGTGGATCAAATTATATGTACAAAGTGTCACAACTCATAGGATTGTTTTCCTTGCCAAAAACTAGTATATATGACCATATCTTTCTTCTCTCTTCCTTCTGCCTATTGTAAACCTTCTCCTGACTGCTACTCAATGTTTCATCTTAGGTACTATGTATCATCTCTCTAGCTCTCTCATCTATTATTAAGCTGTAATCAGGGGCGGCGAGTTATATGGGCTCGTGTTGCCTCGGCTCCACCAATGTTCGGGGCTGGGTCTCTCCCCCGGCCCTGTCTGCTACCCTGTGCGCCTCCCCCAGAGTGTCCCAGCGGCTGCATCCTGCAGCTCTGCGCTGCGCTCCCTCGCCGGCTGCTGCCACGGCCGCCTACAAGGAAGCAGCATTGGGGGCAGGCTGAGGCGATTGCTGCGCCTGTGGAGGGAGGAGGTGCATGGCAGACTGCCCCCCTCCTTCCTGGCGATTCTGACTCGACTCCGGGGGCGGGCGGAGCTTATCCTGGCTGGACCTCCTGAGCAGCAGCCTGGGGAGGCTTGGGGGAGTGTCGTGCTGGGGGGGGGGAGCAGGAGGGGCCCTCCTCCCCCTCTCCCCTGGAGCTCGCTGCTGCCAGCAGGGAGAGGACTGTGGGTGGCCTCCTCTCTGGTCCCCCACCCCAGCCCTGGGGCAGCCTGCCTTCTCCACCCAAAACTCCTCATCACCAGCCCAGCCCCTGCACCCTCTCCTGCACCCCAACCCTCTATCCCAGCCCAGAGCCCGCACCCAGCACCCAAACCCTCTCCCACACTAAGCACCCAAACCACCCAACCCCCACCACACCCGGCACCCCAAACCTCCTTACTGCACTCCAATCCTCGTCCCAGCCCAGAGCCCGCACCCAAACTCTCTCCCAGAGCCTGCACCCTAAACCCCCTCCAACACCCAAACTCCCTCCCAGAGCCTGCACCCCACACCCCCTCATGCACCCCAACCCTCTGTCCCAGCCCAGAGTCTGCACCTAGCACCCAAACTCCGTCCCAGAGTCTGCACACCTCCTGCACCCAAACTCCCTCTCAGAGCCTTAGGAAGGTGTGTGTGTGTGGGGAGGAGGGGCGGGCGGGACTTGGACGCTTTCTGGGCTACACCTTCCTTTTGTATGTTGAAGCAAATGGTAATAAGGAAGTCTGCACAGCCACTTAATGCATTTCTACAGCCACTTAATCTAAGCATTTTACAAGTGCATAGGGCAAATATAGATCAATTCCATTTTAGTATTTCAAACAACACTCAAGATTATGGAGCATAATGTTAATAAGTTTCACCTCATTAGAACACACATTCAACCCCCATATATTTATCTAGTGCTTTATATGTTGTGGTGACTAATCTTAACATTAACACATGCATTTAAAAATACAGGAGAAATAGAGAGTCCAAATATAAAAATCACAAATGTAAACCCTGAAAGAACTAATACTAATAGTAAACAATAATTATTTATGTTCATTTTAAAGAAATAGCAACACCATTTTTAATTCTACATTTTCACCAGATAGTGGCCCTCTCAGTTTTTGCTGTTGCAATAAACACATATATGTTCCTTCCAGATGTTTTCAATGCAAAAGCACCATAATTGTTGCAGCAGACTTTTTAGAACCTGAATCCTTCAGAAGAGGAATATCATAAAATGATAGTAAGAGTAGAAAACAATGAAGAAGACAGATAAAAAAGAAAGATGGTTCCTCCAGTCACATCATACCCAGGAGTTCTGCTCAAGATGGGAGGGACAAAGAAACCCTTCTCCCCACACCATACATCCTTATACCAAATCCAGCAGTAGGCCACAATGATAGTCTCTTTGTTCTGTGGAGCTCAATGACCCTTACTCTCACAAGCCTCTAACACCCCCAAATGGGAACAACCATGGACAGGAAGTGCATTAGAGCCATTTTCCATCCCCTTCTCTATGCACATCACCAGTTGGCAGAGCATAAGGGAATAGGGAAGGAGCAGTGTCTAGCAATTCCCAGAACATTAGGCTACAATCCTACCAGACCCTCACGGAGGTCAGGAAAGAGAAGGGAGACCCTCCTTATATAAAGGTGAGGCAGAATCTCACCCTTACTTACCTAAGTGACCTTTATAAAGTACTGATTCATGTATTTTCATACATCAATGACTTACTCACAATCCTTGTCGACACTAATAGCCCATTAAATGGACCACATTATAAAGCATGTGAGAGATCCTGGTGTGACATTACTGTGACAATGCGGTTCTGGCGGAACCCAACTGAGAGTGCCAACTCAGGACAAATTGCTCAAATAGGGCAGTTACAGCCCAAGGCTGGGGTTTTTTCCACCTCTAAGGCAAACCAAACCAGACAGACTAAGAGGACTTCGGTCTCACCCCACTGGCTAACCGCAAGTCTCACAAGCAATCTCCTTAGACACTCCAGTTTCCCAGTATTACCACCAGTGCCACTCATTATGGGGACAAATGGTTATGAAAACCAATACCCCAGTAAAAGAAAAAGGTTCTCCTGATCCCAAAGAACCAAGCCCCAGACCCAGGTCAATATACAAATCAGATCTTACCCACAAATCACGCTGTTGCCAATCCTTTAGAATCTAAAATCTAAAGGTTTATTCATAAAAGGAAAAAGATAGAGATGAGAGTTAGAATTGATTAAATGGAATCAATTACATACAGTAATGGCAAAGTTCTTGGTTCAGGCTTGCAGCAGCAATGGAATAAACTGCAGGTTCAAATCAAGTCTCTGGAATACATCCCCCGCTGGGATGGGTCCTCAGTCCTTTGTTCAAAGCTTCAGCTTGTAGCAAAGTTCCTCCAGAGGTATGAAGCAGGATTGAAGACAAGATGGAGATGAGGCATCAGCCTTATATAGTCTTTTCCAGGTGTAAGAACACCTCTTTGTTCTTACTGTGGAAAATTACAGCAAAATGGAGTCTGGAGTCACATGGGCAAGTTCCTGCATACTTTGCTGAGTCTCAAGGCATATTTGCCTTCTCTCAATGGGTCCATTGTATAGCTGATGGTCCTTAATGGGCCATTAAGCAGGTTAGGCAGAGCTAACACCAGTTTGTCTGGGATGTCACCCAGCAGCATAGCATAAGTTTGAAATACAGACAGTATAGAGCCAGTATTTATAACTTCAACTACAAAACTGATACACACATATAGACAGCATAATCATAACCAGTAAACCATAACCTTGTCTTAGACACCCCATTTGACCCCCTTTATACAAGATTTGCGTGCCACTACAGGACCTTGGTTGCAACAATGATCTATATGGTCCCAGATTATATCAATAACGTCACAATTACACCCAATATTCTTTATGGAAATATACTTATAGTATGGATATGACATAACTGAGATATATTTTATGCAAGATGGTACACTGTCTACACTGCTGAAACTTGCATTGCTCAGGGGTGTGTTTTTTCACACCCCTGAGCGAGAAAGTTTCAGCACTGTAAAGGGGCAGTGTAGACAAGAACTAAGACTTCTAGTAATTTTCCACTAGAAGGAGGATGAGGTCAAGACTGGAAACAAAAGATTCCCAGTTTATGTAAATATTATTTAAACCTGGAGAGTAAGGCAAGCAGGACTCTTCTCCATTGCCTTCCTGCCAAAGAAGAAAGATTGCTGACAGTACCTGAAGAGACAAAGGAGTGGTGGGAAAGGCAAGGGCTGAGTCCAGACTAAGACAGGAGTCTAATCTGTAAAGAGAAATAACTGGAACGCAAAGCTACAGAAACTCTTCAAATTGCCTAAAACAACATTTAGGGTGATAAATTATTTCTTGAGACCAGTCTCTAAGATTTTAAACTTACTATGCATGTTTTGTTTATTTGCTTGGTAATCTGCTTTGTTCTGTTTGCTATCACTTAAAATCTGTCTTTTATAGTTAATAAACTTGTTTATTATTAAACCCAATTTGTGAAATTTCTATATCTTCCTCCACACTGAGAGAGGGGGTAAATTTATGAGCGTACGTTGTATAGATTTCTCTACAGTGCAAGACAATATTATGTTGAGTGCATTTTCCGGAGGAGAGCTGCACTTGAGTGCTGGGCGATTTCCTAACTGAGTCTTCTCACAGAAATCTTTTTGCAGACTCTGTGGGATTCTACCGCTGGTGCGTCCCTACCTGTGTGTGCATGCCACCAGAGGCCAGAAAGCTTAATTCAGAAAAACAGGGAAAGAGAGCCCAGGCTAGTGAAGCAGGCAGGCTCAGCGAAATCCCAGTATATCAGGTGGCATCCCAGAATGGGGGTCCAACCGTCACACCTGGCATCTCTGGGAGAAATTGGGAGGGAGGAATCACAAGCATGCAAAGGTATCCCTAAGTCACCTTTGCAATCCCTCCAATCCTTTGGCCCCTCTGCTCACGAACATGATATGAAACAAGAATTCTAACAAAAATATATGAAGAAAACATGTCCTTAAAACTCTAATCAGCCTGTGTCTTCCTACTGATAGGGTGTGGTCAATTTTCTAAAACTGACTGTAGTCTAGCACTATCCCAACAGACAAGCAGTCTAGCCGGAGTCAGCCTTCTCACTCCTTGGGGTGCTCATTCATTTTCGTGCCCTCTACTGCAGCATGGCTCCTAAACACTTTTCAATTGCCTTAGAGAACTAAATATGTATTCGTAGCTTTATCTATTATCCTTAGGTAAAACTGGCAAGTTTGTAAGGGCCACCACTATTGCACTTCTTTGCTAATGACTTCCAAATCTTTCTCTACACTCCCAACCTCTCAACCTCTGTCCAGTCCCACATTTCTGTCTGCTTCTCTGATATTTTCTTCTGGATGTTTTCTCATCATTTCATACTCAACAGGGAAAATTCTGTGCTCACTTACTCTCTTGCAACCCTTTTGATTTTCTTTTTTCATAGGGTGCAAGTTAGCACAAATGTTAGCCCCTCATGTCTAAAATTGACACTTTTTAAATATAAGCTTCTTATCCTTTCATCTATTCCTGCTCCTTTACTGTCAGTTTCATCCTTTCATTACCCATCTTGTAATCTTCCATCCTCTCATCACCTAAATATCAGCTTCTGTTTTCTTTCCCGCACACATCTTAGTATTCATCTGATCTTGCTATCTCCAATTTTACAGTATCTCCAAAATTCATCTCTTCCTCTCAATCCTTACTGCTAAAACGCTAATACATTCAATAGTTATCTGCTTTATCTATGGCAGTCTCACACTCAACATCCTCCTTCTGTTTCATCTCTCATTCGTCCAGGTCCATTCAAATGTATGCCATCATCATCCTACGCTCCCATCAATCTGGCCAGATTTCACCTTTTTCCTAAATCCCCACATTGACTGCCTCTCTGCTTCTGCATATTGCCCCCAATTCATGGAACACCCTCCCCCTAGACTCCAACTTCTCCTCTTCAAAAACTATTTAAAGCACTTCTTTTCTAGGACACATTCCACCCTCCTCTCCATCTCAAATGTCCTTTACCATACTAGGCTGTGCACTAAAGCCTCAATTGTGCAAAGACTTTTTTTAAAAAACACATTTTTAACTTTACCCACTGTGAGTCATCCCACTAACTTCACACATTTAGTACTGCACTAAATTAAACACCGGATCAGGGTCTAAAGTAACAAGTTCTTATGGGCAAAGAACTTGTTTGGCACAGTTCTCCCCTATTTAGTCTTCTGAAAAAAAAGTAAAATGTGCTTTCTTCTTGTATATAAGTAGACATAAAAAAGGTCTTAGATGTTCCTCTGATATAATCCTGAATAACATTCATGAAACAGAGTCAGATTGTATCTATAGTTTACATAATACTTTGCCTTCTTTGATGTAAACTTGGTAGAAAGACAAATGAACTGTGGATGAAATACAATTTATTTATATTTCTTAACAAGTCAGCAATTTCTGACTTTCAGTTAGAAAAATCTAACTTCTATTAAATTAGGATCTTCTATCCAAAAACAATTTGCTTAGTTCTAGCTCAATACTGCTATTAGTCATATGGCTCATGGGTTACATCTGACTTTAGCTTTTGACAACTAACCATGAGTGCATTAAATTGTGGAATACAGGAATGAGAAAATTCCTTCTTCCTTCTCATGCACTTTTATCTGCTAATTCTAAACATGTTCATAGGGAATTAACTGAACAGACTATATAAAGATAATAAGTTAATGTACTTTCCAGCAAAATACTAGACTGTCTCAAAATGAACTGCAGATCAAAGCATTATAGATCTCAGGCTGCAATTGCTACAGATATAGTGACAAAAAAAAAGAGTTTAAACAAAATGAAAGACAAAAATTTCTAGAAGGATAGATTTCAATTGTTGCCATGGCTACCTGAGTACGCTAGGCAACTGTACTTAGAAGTTCAGAATATTTTCCCCATGTGGAATGCTAATGACCTTAATTCAAGCCATAAACAGAAGTACTTTGTTTATAGCATTTAATTAACTTCTGAAGCTAGATCCTTGCCACCTTTTCATTTAAGGCTATGCCTACACTATGAGCCAGAGGTATGATTCCTCTGCTTGTGTACACATACTCATTGAGTGAGCATGAATATAAGTGTAGCCATAGGTAGTGGCAGTAGGGCTTAGGTGTGCTAAGTATATACCCACCAGTTTCAGGTTGGTTTGTACTCAGCAAGACTGAGCCATGTTGCCGCTACCACCATCCGTGCTACTGTGGCTATAATGCTATTTATGCTTGTGCTAGCTGAATGCAAGTCAATGAGGGTTTGTGTACACAAAGAAGGGGATCAGAACCCTGGCTTGTAGTGTAGATGTAGCCTGAAATGTAATAAAATATAAATGTAACAAACACTGTTGAGTAATCCACTGCAGTCCTTAAAACTATCTTTGTCATCAACACAGCTTGAATCTGTTTGCATTTCAACTATGACAGCAATAGCTATTGAAAGAATATTCCTAGCAACAATAGGATAGTCCAACAAATTCCAATTGTAAACATTTAAGGTGAAATTCTGGTCCTATATGAGTTCTATGATTATTATTGTTTGTTTGTATTACAAAGTAGGTAGGAGCCCCAGTCACAGACCCGGACTGTATTGTGCTAGGTACAAACCCAGAAAAAAAGATAGTTCCTCCCCCAAAGAGCTTACAGTCTACTGAAGCCAATGGTAACATTCCTGTTGACTTCAATGGAGCCTTTGCTGTTTAATAGTAATGGTCTCAATCAGCCTCAGAGTGCAAACTGAATTGCCCAGTAGTGTGCAGATCAAGGTTTTGGTGATCTCTCATTTCTATCATGCAATAACTTTAAAATGCGTATAATTAGATATGACTAAATCCATGAACAGATATTAACTTTGAACTTCAACAGTGAATCTCAAAAAAACTATACAGCCATTAATAAATTCAGCAGCAGAACACCCCAATCTGGTAGATATTTTTATCCCTGTTTTACACAAAGGGTAGAAACAGGCACAAGAGCTTAAGTGACTTGCTCAAAGGGAAAGGCAGAGCCTATATTTGACGTCTAGTCCTATGGTTCAAGCCAAGATCAGCCTTCCTTTCTCATTGCATGATTTTTGTTAGTCTATGTTTGAAGCATTTCTCTCTATATTGGATATAAATATTTTAAACTATGTAACTATCATTCTTAACATAATTATTCATATAGTGACCAGCTGTATGTATGGCATGTTACCCTGGACAAAAATATGCATGGATGAGCTTACAAACTCTGTCCCTGATGGTGCAAACCGATCCAAACGTGCAGACTCCTGGGTGGAGACTCAACGAAATCAAAATAAAACAATACAGCAGCAAACAGGGAGTGAGCACAGGAAGATTAACATGATTCGTTTTTTGCAGAGTTTCTGAAGGAAGCTGTGGAAGAATTTTTCATCATAAATGTACAAACTGTTCAGTTACATTTTTCTGAACACGGTGCATTAAAAATGATAGTAAAGAGCAAAAATAAGACATGATTAACATCAGACTTATTTACCTTTTTCTAACGGCTCTGTATCTGGAACTATTGTGATTTCATTTTAGATATTTATCAATTGTGGAGGAAATAATACTGTAATATTTTAATAAGTTGACTACACTATGACAGGTTTTGAAGTTTCCTTATAAATGAATAAAGAGAAGAGGCAGAAACATTATGATTATTGATCTATAGACATAGAAGAAGTGGAAAAAGAGAAAACTATTTTTCTTAGATCATAAGCTCTTTGAGACAGGAAGAGTATCTTTGTTGTATGTACAGCACCGACCACAATGGGCTAGCAATTTTATGTCAAGGTTTTAACTGGGACAGTACCAGTTATTCAGAAAGGTCAAAGAGACCAAAGCTTGAGACAGTCAGTAGGAGAAGAGGCGTAGATAAACATGCTGGAGGCTAGAGAGAGGGCTTTTTGAAGGTCAACAAAATGGAGCTTTGGGAGTATGAAGTCGAACTGATTTGAACTTTATAAGTTTCAGATTCACTTTGAGTCACATAACATGCTGAGATTTGGACTGGTTTGGTTTTAATAGCTAATCCACACATCTCTAGTCCTAACATGCCGTTTTTGGAGGCTACTCTGAAAGGGCCTTCAGAAAAAGGAGAGCATTTGCTGGCGACAAATAAAATGAAGCCTCCCATCCGGAGTTAGATTAACTGAGCAGCATTTTTTTAAAAATTAGCTATTACAATGGACCAAATGAAAGAAACAGGAGGGTCTCAGCTAACATTCAAAAGAAAAAAAAAAACACAGCCCCACCCAGGAGCAAATCAGAAGCCTCACAGGAAACAGAAAGGAATACAAGATGTGATAGCATGTGAAAAACCTGTGAGACAAAATAAAAATATGAACTTAGAGCTGGGCACAAAATTCAAGTTTCAAAAGGTTTTGATGAAAAAAAAGGCAGGGGTCATTTTTTGTGTGCGCAAACATTAACTACGTCTACTTAGAAATTCTATGGATTGCAATTGCCAAAAACAGTGCTTCAGCTGCAGTACCAGAAATGCTAACCTAATTTTTATAGCACTAGAAGTTGCAGTTTCTTTATAACTAACCAAATTTAGGAAAATTTGAAATGAGAAAAACTAAATGGTTGTACAGCCAACAGATTCTACACCCGAGTCTCTAATATGTTACCTAAGCAGTTCACCGAGTCTTCATTCCTCTGAGTAAATAATCTCAAGGTGACTCTCTAACCTTAATCACCACTTTAGAATAGACTCAATACCTGAACATTTCAAAATAAACAGCACAGGCATCAAAATATATCAGTGTCGATATTCAATCCTCCATGATTGGATCTACATATATCCATTCTCACTGTGAGGAAAGGATAAAATTATCTTGTCTGGTATCCATTCTCAATAACATTGCATATGAGTTAAGTGCTCATTTCTCATACCTCTAATCTATAAAAAACATGGATGCCCCCTGCTGGATGTGTTCAACACAGTTTAGCCATTACATTAGATTCTGATTCAAGCAGCTCCATCATAAACAAGAAGCAAAATTAACAGGTACTTATTAGCACTGAGTCGTGTCTCTTTTTATTGCACTATATTTTTAATTAGAGTTTACAAGACAGGCTTATGAGATGTAGTGAAGCGTGGGGCATGGTAGATGGTTTCTTATGGCATTCACTTCTGTCTATTTAATAATTACAGTGATATATTGTGAACAAAGCAGGATATTAGAGACATTTATTAGGATATTATCTTCACTCTCCAGGAGGAATTTTATTTTTGAGCATTGCTTAAAAATATGCAAAAATATTAACTAGTTTTGAGGATTCATAGAAACTGACAGAAAGATTAAATTCATTCAGTGATTGCATTTTGCAAGCTTAAATTGCTTAAGAACTCCAAACTTTAGATAAATAATCCACGTTTTTCAATTCATGCAGTGTGTCCTTGTTTGATCCTTGAGACTCCATGGTCTAACCTTATGGGTCTCGAGCTGGAGAACACTGCATTTAATAAACTAACCTGTGACTTGCATTACATATTCAAGTAGGAAGAACTCTTCCTACACCACAGTGCAAGATTACTCAGATCTTGGGTCCAGGTATGTAGGAAGGAGTAATCAGGCTCTACCTGTCTGCCTACTCCCTCACATGGGGAATGGGCAGAGCCTTGGCTCGCTTACTTGCAGGTCAGCACCACTGAGCTGGCAGAAGATAATTAGTTGTGAATCTAGTCTACTAGCAAATTACCATATTCACCCCCATGGCATGGAGAAAGCAGGGAAATGCTTTGTCAGAATTCTTCATACGGCTACTCCTGGTTTGGTGCTGTTTGCACAGTGCCCTGCTCCAGGCCATACTTTAAGACAAGCTAGACCTTAAGTTATAGGCCTGATTCTGTAGCCTTTTCAAATATGAACAGTTTCGTTGACTTTCAGGAGACCATTTGTGTGTAAAGAATGCTGGATAAGGCTAAACAAAAGAATAATATTATACAGTGATTTGGCTTTACAAGTCTCTTTTCATAAAACATACCTCAACAATTAATTCACTGCATGGGTTCACTGAATTCTAGGATTAAACTCACTGTCAATTCTCTTACCCACTTAAAATCTTTTATGTTAGTCCTTCAAAACATTGTTTTAAGGAATGTATGGTTATGGCCATAGAAAGGCCTTTGTAAAAATGGCACCATCTTAATTCAATAGATCTGCTCCCTGTCTATATTCAGTGTGTTGCCTGCATTTTTTCCCTTCATTATACTGACAACACAATTGGCAAAGCCAGTGGTAGTGTGCATTGCACCCAGCAACAACCACAAGTACTGTATTGTAAAGTTTTTCTCTTTAGCAGCTACTGATCCCTGGAACTTCACTGCTGAGAGCTCCAGAATTTTGAAAAGATCCCAATGTGGCATTAGCCTATTGGAGTAGACTAGTGGTATAAGGCACATGAGGTGACAATAATAAAGATATAAACTTCATTTACATAAAATGAAAGCTGTGAAAAACTCTTGATGTAAGCCCTATATACATATGTTCAAACTTTTTAACAGGCTGGTAGAACAACTGCATGCTTAAAGGAGTAATCTATCCACAATGGAAATAATCTCTCTCTCTGGTAGGAGAAATGCTTTCATTCTGAAGTACCTTAAGTACAGTACCTTCATTCTGACTAGATAAGCTGATCCTTCAAGGTTTACAAGTTGCAGATGTTGTAAGACCAAAGAAATCTACATATTAGAATTTTAACTGAAGAAAATGAGACATTGGGGGTCAATGAGACATTGTAGCCACTTAGAAGATACTTGGGCCTCACAGTCCCATGCTAACAACAAGGTAGGAAAGACAGTCTGTAGGAGGTAGGTGTATATTGTTCTGTTCAGTTCTGCACATCCTCATTCATTGAAAAATAAAGAAACAGTTGTTTATATGAAAACATCATTATCTGGTATTCTCTCATTGGATATGATGCCATAAGAGAACTTTTTGTTCATCACTGATTGTGGCTGCCTTCAGTGGTTTATAGGAATATTGTGAAAAAAATTTAGCAGCCATACAAATAATTCCTCAAAAAGAAGGAGCTATTCAAAACAAAGGTGTGCTGCATGAAACAAAGATCCAGAGAAAACTTCTCTAGATTACCTTATTGTTTTCTCACACCTGCGGATGAATAATATAGAGGCTTCATTGTAAAAGGAAATGTCATAGCAGGTCCTTCCTAACCAGTAGGAACACACTGATCCTGGTGAGGATGCTTAACCTTTGCAAGGGAAATAAAAACACTTTTTACCATGCTACTATCTCTGTCTGTAATAATTAGAGATAATAAACTGAAAAATCTAGATAGATGTTCTCTTATGACAAAGACTCAGGCAGTCAAATAAAAACACTGTTAATTTGTAAAAAAAAAAAAAAAAAAAAGTTCACAATGATGCAGCAATGAGGTCATCTTAATGGTGCATTCAGACACAAGTGTGTACAATTAGCTTGAGACCCAGATCCTCAGGCATACATAGATTCCCAATCCAGCCAAGCACTTACACACATGCTTAACTTGAATCATGTGACAAACTCCATTTAAGTCAATGGAGCTATGTATGTTCAGAAAGGAAAGCACCAATTTAGGATGTTGCTCTGATGTGCATAGCTGATTAAAGAATTAGCCTTATGCCCATATTCAGTTATAAACTTTCCATAATGGATAGATTTGGAGACGTTCCTATGATTGCCCATCAGAAACATGCAGGAAGAATAACTAAAAGGCTCTTGCAATGTAACAATCTTAAAAAGAAGTGGTGCAAGTGAATGAGTCCTTAAAATGTTATAGTAAATAGTATAGTATTCCAACAGTCACATGGCCCCATCCAATGCAAATGTCAGTCAGGGAAAAGTGGCAGGAGAAGCTCAATATGACTTTCACACATATACCCTGGTATATCACCTTCAGGGCATCTTACAAAAGACTCACTGCCTCTTCCAGCAAACATTTCCTTAATGTCTGGGCATACATTTGGTAAGGTGAGAAAACGACAGAACAGTGATTCATTGGGGCACTCCTTGGACTATTCACAAACAAAAATCACTCACTCATTTTATCCTTCAAACACTTACTCACACAATGAGTATGGATTTGCAGGATAAAACAGTCTCTCCCTTTGTTTTCTACGTCACAGTGATAATGAAGCTGCAGACAAAACACCATACTTTTGGTTCTACTTTTAGGTGACAAGGTATAGTGATGAAATAATTCCTTGAGCCTGAGTGTTAGTGCTTTGGCTGATCAAAGAAGTCACATTTTCTTCAAATAAATCTAGAACAACATCTAAAATTGATAGATGTATCATTTAAAATACAGATTATGTTCCTCACTGCCATTAGCATTGTAACAAAATAATCACATGACTCCATGTCTTCAAAATCAGAATCCCTATTTCTAACTTCTGAAGAGCTATTCATTCATACGTATCTAAGGACTTCTTAGTGAATCTGTGTGGCAGAAATGGGATATGCCAATACTGTACATATTGCCAGGAATAAACTCATTAAAATATATATCTTCATGAACTTAATGGACATCAGATGTCTGATGCTCCATCTTTGGCACAAAAATATAGAAATGACAGACAATTTAAGCTTGAAACAGAATTCTTAATAATGTGATTTGGGAGGATAAATCTATTTATGAAGCTTCAGAAGAATGTGAATCAAATGCAATGTTCCTGAAACATTTAGCATTTGTAAGCTCTATATGTGATCTCAGCGCTTTTAATTAATCTTGCAGGAAGCATTATCAATACTGAATGCTTTCTTTTTATTTTGTGTGCTGTCTGGTGCTATGAGATTTCTCCCGCACCATTCAGACATCTTTTGAGACTTGCACAGACATTCTTCCCGTTACACAAAACAAATTAAATCTTCAACAAACCAAGAAATTACCTACACAACTGATTCCTGCAAAACTAGTAAGAATAACAATAACTTCAGGGTAATGAGGATCCTTACATTTCTGTATTAACCTATACATGTCATGAAAGAGTTCCTCTCTTGAATGAGCCTGTAGATTAGCACTTCTATTCAACAACAACTGAAACTAAAGAAATAATTTAGGGAACAGTCACTGGAAGATTTCTAGCTATTCTATCCCTTCCACAACAGAGACTTGAAACCACATTAGAAACAAAGGGGAATAATATTGTTATCCCCTTCCTCACCATTCTTTCCCTTTAGCTGATCACTTACTAAATAAACCTACCCGCCTCTTCCTTCTCCACCACCCTCCAAAATTGTGGAACTAACACAATGTTTACCACCATCGCATTATTCACTCTGCTTGTGTGTGTGCATTCACCCTTTCCTCACCCTGTCTGAATTGTCTGCTTACACAATATTAACTCATTATTTCCTTGTACTCCTCTGTCTGTCTGTATCCATCTGTAGTCTCTTGTGTGATACTTGGACTGTAAGCTTCCTGGGGCAGGATTTTACCACACCTACCACAGTCCTGGTCCATGACTGGGGCTCGTAGGTGCTATGATAGTACAAATAAATAACAAAATTATAATATTGAGAAATTGAAGGAAATGTTTATTCTAATAAATGAATGCAAACTGTTATTGTCACTTGTAATTTAAAACAACAACACTTTGCCTTTCTATAGCACTTTTCATCCAAGGTTCTTAAAGTATTACAAACGTTGATGAACTAATCCTCACAACTCTCCGACAATGTAGAGAACTGTTAAGAAACTGAGAAGTTATGTTATTTGCCGAAGGCCACAGAGCATGTTTGTGGCACAGTCTGAAGTAGAACCTAGAATTCCTGATTCCATTTTAATCACCAGACCATACTCCCTCCCTGTAGAAGGTTAAGTCTAAGAACTAGATTAGTTATAAGTGAATATGTAAGAAACTTGGTGGCTTCAGTGGCCAGAGTGCTTGGTAGACTTGATAAACATGGTAAGCTCTCAAAGACCTATAAACTTAGGCAAAAAACATTTAGGGTGAAATCCTCGCCCCACAGAAATTCTGCCAAAGGCTGCAATGGGACCAGGATTTCACTCTACTCTTCTTCCTTTTACCATGACAACAGTTAAAAATGAACTACCACTGATACTCTGCTCACCTATCAAACACATCATTCGGCCTTGTGACAGGGTGCTGGGCAAAGGGTTGCTGCTCCTATTTAGGGGAATAACTTAGAGCTGACTGGAAGTAACCTGGCCCTAATTGTGGAAGCAGAGACAGCTGCCACCTAATTAGCCTGGGACTGAATAAAAGCCTCAGAGGGAGGAAACCAGGGGAGGGTGCACAAAGAAAGGGAAAAGGCAGGGAGCGGACGCAGAAGCAGGGAGGTAGCTCTTCCCTCCTGCCTGCATACGGTGAAGGACCAACTGAAATGGTGGGGTGAACAAGTCTGTGAATAAATTGCACCAGTGGTTACTAACCCCAGGGTCTCAGAGTGACTTTGTGAATCTAGCAGAGGCAGGAACCAAGCTGAGCTGTGCTCAGCTACAGGCCCAAGCACGAGTAAATAACTAAATTCTTGTAATATACAAGAAACACACAGATAGGAGAGGTAGGTAAAACAAGCAGGAGCAAATGAGTTATGACTAGATGGGCAGGTTATGATTATTATTTGGGGTTAACTGATTTGTATATTCTAATGTACTGAAGTTGCAAAAGAGTTCCAGAAAACTAAATTAAAAAAATGCACCAAATGTCTTGACATTAGGAATAATCAAAGCAACTCCAGGCTTCATTACTATCACTTTTGCAATCAGTTTATATATATAGCAATGAACTTAATGGACTAATTGCAAATTTTATATATTTTATATATATAAAATCTGCAATTGGTTTATATCTATATAGATCATAATGAGTCTGTACTTCATAGCTGTATTAACATTGGGTTCATTGCTATTGTTCAGATTTACCTGGGTGAATAATTTTGAACTGGGTTGATATGGTTCATTGTCATTGTTATTTACACTGCCAATTCACATTTATCTAGTATACTACAATTAATACTGCAAATATTCCTTTTGACTTAACATTTCTAATATAATAAATTACAAAGCATGCCAGGAAATTAGTCTTTAATATATTATAATACCATTAAACTGCACTACACTGAGATTTGATGGTATCACTTATAAACCAAAAAAGCTCTTTTCAACTATACTTTCTCATGTTAGCTCAGTAAATTAATGACTTCTGAGCAATTTAATATGTAAATTAATATTTGGATACAAAAAAGTCCTGCTGAAAATGCAATAATACATTAAACGAATGTTTTGTTTCCTGAGAAATCAAATGTTAAGTCTGCTGATTAGGGGGAGTTCAAACAACATATTTTCATTGCTTCCAAAGGAGTAAACACAACTAGGCATCTCAAAAAATATTTGGAAATATTTCCTAGATTCTGTGGCTAAGGCTGTATTTGACACATACAGTAATGATATGCATAAAACCTCAATATAGAACATAAGGGGAAAACCAACCAAGTAGCTTATGCTGCACTTCAGTATGAGCTAGGTTTTTTTTACCCACAGTTCTGTCCCCCAAAATAAAGCAGCCCCTTTTGTAAAATAAAGTAAGCAACATTTAAAACTCAATATATACTTAAGAATTGTTGAGCCATCATATTTTCTATTTTAAATATAGGAAAAATACCATGATTACCTCATACGCCTGCTGGTCTAATCCTTTATTATTGATCCCAACTGTATTAAAAATCTGAAAAGAAAATCACAAATATACTTCCTAATTTGAGGTCAATCTCTGTAACCTAGGGGAAAAAAACAAATGCACACACACACCCAAACAAACGATATACGCAAAATTGACACTATTTGAAAAAGCAAATTAAGGTAGAGTTTAGGAGAAATTAACCACATTTATCAGCACATATTAAGGCACATGAGAAAATACAGAATAAATTGTGCAAGGATGTTCTTGCCAACAATAAAGGGAGGGAAATGACTTGCAGGTTAATAATATCCACCTCTCACTTCATATTAATTGTGTGTGCCATACATTCTCAGGTGACATTTGTGTAAGCACAATAAATGCTTTCAACTGATATTCTGTAGCTGATTAAAAGTTATATTATTCTTCCCTGTGAACTATGAATATGTACACTTTGGAGTTCTCACAATTAACCATTTTTGAGTTATCTAAGGGTTTTAAAATATTGTTTAAAATAATATATTTATTTGTTAATGCTTAGCTAACTGTAAAACAACTACAACGATTTGTCTCAAAATCTGGACAAAAAACAAAACTGACCAACCACTATTCTAAAGACCAATTATGGGACATTTCAATCTCAAGAGAAACTTGTTGATAAAGTTATTAATTGGTTGAAATATACAGAAATGCTTTGTGCTTCAAATGTAACAACATTTGCTGTTACCATCAGTGTTGTAATCATAATTAGCATCCAAAGGTCACGCAAGATAGAAAGAAAAACAGTTGGAGAGGCTATCATATAAAGAGAGCATTTTAAGAATATTTAGTGGGAGTAACCTAAAGTTCAAGCAATCATGTTAGTTGTTGCATTAGTCGGATATATTATAGATTAAAAAAAATGAAAAACCTGCATTAATAGGAACTGACATTAGGTTAGGTTCCATACAATTCTCCTTTTCTTACTTTGTATGTTATTTGTGAACTGGTTAGTAGGATGATAAGAGAAAATGAGAAACCAGAATTAGATTAAAATCTTTTTCTCCTGTATTTCCCTTTCCTCCTTGACTCCTAGATCTAATATTAAAGTCTCCTTCCTTCTTTCTTTCTCTGACCTGTACATCAATCCCCTGAGTCTATTCCCTTTCAACTCTCATCCTCCCTCATGCGTCCCCTCATTTCCTTTCTCTGGTTCCATCCCGTTTATATGGCACAGAAAGTCTTCATTACACTAAATGTTGTCATTCAGTATACACAGCATGCTAGGATTGCATGTGCACATTAGGGAGTTTTAAATAAACCACATAGGATGGTTTGAGCATGGGCTCAAGTTTGGGAGACAGGCAATAGGGGGGGCAAACCCCTCGCCCCAGGGTGGGGGATCTTAAGAAGGGTATGTGATTTCTGGGGACCTTACAACTCACCGATTGACAGGAAATGTAAATTTCTGGCATAGAATTGCTGCCCTGAAGGCACCTGGGGTGCAACAGGGCACAGAGAGTGCCCCAATGGTCAGTCACGAGTATGGTTATGCTGGGTAGCTGACCCCATGGGAGTTCACCTTCTCAGTACTACTAAAGATAAAACATTGAGTGGTGAATATTTAGACATATTAATCATTGTTGCATAGGGAGGTGCTGACAGACAGTAAGCCAGGGCAGAGCAAGCAGGGCAATGAAATATCCAAGCAGCAAAGGGTGGTGAGAACATGGGAAAATTGGGAAGCTTCCTTCTTGATGTGGCAATTATTGATGAGAATTTCCCAGACAGAAGCCCAGCGCTGTTGAGAAGGCCAGGAGGTATGGGAATAGGGACATGGCCAAATTCATGGGTGTCATGGGGGGGGTGTCAGTAATTCGCATCTGGACATAGCATATGGAACACCAGAATTATTCAGGGAGGATGGGATCCCCCTGTCAGAGTTAGAAGCGGACACATTTTTGGCCAATATTAAAGGGGGCATTAGGAGATATCTGTGAAACCGATTAGGTATGCAGGGAGTGGCAGCCAAGCTAATTGGTGGCACATCCTTGTGGTGTATATCCAGTGCAATTACTCCATAGGGAAGGGATACATTGATCAGATACAATGGATTGATAAAGGATTGAAAGGAGGTATTCTTTCAAGAAACAGAAACAGGAACAGGACGGGTGCATGATTTGGGGCTCCTAGGACTGGTAAGTCAGGGAGCCAAACCCCGCTCCTCTTTATAGCCCTCCCTTAACCATAATTCAAGAGAGGAGGGATGGTGAGGGCCCAGCAATGGGTTGTCTGGGGACCAAGATGGATAAATGTGAGGGATGACAGAAGCCTCCCAGGTATATAATGAAATGATTATGGAATTACCTGCACTGTACACTTATCTGCTGGGTTCTCCCAGATATTTAACAAAGTTGCAGCCTAATTAAACCACATCCAGTGTCTCCTGTCCTTCTTCCAGCATAGCTGGACAACAACAAGATGGTCAACACATCATCTCAATGGTCTAAACTGTTCCTCTTTAAGTTGGAGGTCTGTTTGTTTCTTGATATTTTCCAGGATGATGTTGCACATGATTTTCCCAGGCACTGAGAGTAATGATTCCCCACCAGTTACTGCAATTGGTAAGTCACCCTTCTTTGACAATTGTACTATAAAACACCTCTCTTCCATCGGGTTGGGTTCTTTTCTTCATTCCATATTCTACCCAAAACCACAAGGGAAATCTGGAGACTTTCACCACTTGCTTTAAGCATCTCTCCAGTTATCTTTCCCAGCTGCCAATAAACCTATATTGTAAATGATGTTGATTTGATTAACAGCATGTGAACATAATTTTTAGTGTCAGAATATGAAATTTCACTTAAAAGGTGGAAGCTGAAGAACTTCATGGCTGCATTTTAATTGTAAAATGTTCTAGACAGTCTCTATTTGTAAACACAAGGAGAATAGAGCTCGATAACATCACTTACTTGTATCTAATGTTTTTATCATGTGTGTGTCTGCAAATAACTATCACATATAAACAGTCCTAAAATAAAAGTTTATAACAGGTTTCAAATTCAGCAATGAAACAGCATAGCTCAGTTAGAAAAGTGGCGGTTTTTTTAATGCCAGGATACTACAATATAGCCATATGTCAATTTGCCATCATGCTATGTGAAGGAGGATCTGTCTCAGAAATTTACTAAGAAATTTCTCACCTCATACTGCACATAGGTTGGAGAATCTTAGGGTACATCTATGCTGCAAACCTGATTAAGAAGACACTTTTTATCCAACACACATTAGCTAACTCATGTTAGAATATCAGTGAAGAAACAGCAGCTTGGTTAGCAGCTCAATTTAAAGCCTAAGAGGGGGGCGGGATTTGCACCTCTTGCATGCCCTGGAACCCTGATCCATGATAACTCACTACACCAGATAGTCTCCCACGGGAATCAGGGAAACTACAGGAACCTCAGAATGGCTTTAGCAGCTGTGGATTAGACTTAGTGTCACTTCGTGACCTTAGGGAAGAGTCCTTACTCTATTTCCCTAGCCCCTTTGTTTATCTGAGCTGCATATTTGGGGAAGGGTTTGCCCTTTAGGAAACAAGAGGACAAAGAGAACAGTGTGCACCGGGCACTCTCCATCTGAGCCACCAGTGCATTCTCCATTTTAATTTCCCTACAAATTAATTTTTAGTATTTACAGTTGTTTCTTAGAGATGAGTCATTTGTAGCATCATTAAAGTTTCAAAACTCATGATAAGATGAAGATAAAAATCTAGGTTTCCATGGTAAATCATTAGCTCCAGGAAACAGCAGCAATGTAAGTATCCATACTCTAAAATTCTGGATACAGCAGAAAAGGATCTCTGTATAAGTGACACTGTATAAACATCGAATAGGACCTTAAAATGCATTATTGATGTGTAAATCAATTGTGACTGCCACAAGCTCTGTGTATTGCTTCACAGCTTGGGGAGAAGCCCAGGAAGCATTTAACCACAATCTGCCTCCTAGATTCCCCCTACTCCAGGATGGGGACATTCCCTGCACCACCCCTACTGCAGTGTGTGTTCCCCAGTGCACCAGCACAGCAATGTTGGCTGGTATGTTGTCAGAGTGGAGCCAAGGTCTTACTAATTCCCTGCCCTTTCCCACTCATTCCCCATCTATATGGGCATAGAAGAAAGATTTTCAGTAGCTCCAGAGAGGCTGCTCTTCCTTCCATGCTGCTACCCAGAGTATAGGTAACTGGCAGGGGAAGTAAAATACATACATACATATTATATATGTATATATATAAAAACCCTATTTAAAATTATATATATTAGTTAATATAAAATAATTTGAATTGATTGTGTGTCTTTAATTCCTGCCCTCTGCTTCCCGAACCCCCTGTGGGAGAGGTACCACAGAAAGCCACAATCAGAAGAGGGTGCCAATGGACCCATGCTGTTAAAAAGCAGGAACCAGGGTGGGGATCAAGGATCTCTCTGTATACATAGTCTTGGCTTATGGCAAATTCTGGAAGCTCTGCTAGTACTGAGAGTCCAAACGTCTAAACAATCCCTCCCACTTCCAGAAGAATAATCTAGGGAAATTCTGGAATTCTCTTTAGCGCACACAAGGCTCTGTTTGGTTCTTGATTTTTTTTTTCCCTAAGAAAAAGTAGTTCCTCCCCCAAATTACCAACAGAGAGATGGTCAAGCAGCAAAATTTAGATTATTCATATCCCAAAATTTAGAGCTGGAATGAAGATTCCACTCTTAAAGAACATTCAGATCCAGATTTCAAAGACCCCAGAGTTTGGGTTGTCCTGATGCAGGGTTTGAGATTGGGCCCGTCTCTAGCAACTAGTAAGCAAGCACTCTTTAGGAAAATGTGCACCTCTCCCAGGAACAGAAATATTTCATTTCTGGAATTTTCCACACACTTAGAATTCTTCCTCAGTTTAGGCCAATTAAACTGCTAGGAGTTACAAATGCTGGCGAGGTGACAACATATTAACTAAAAGGAAGAAAAAAAGTTTAAAGGGCAGCTGAATATAATAAATGCAATGTTTTCATTCCTTTCTAACAAGCCAATAACTAGCCTGACTTTAAAAGAAAGTTTTCTAATTGTGTGACAGGCAACATTTTGAAGATTTCAGAAAGTAAATCTTTTTAGTAATTGGAAGGTGGATCTCACTACTATTTATTATTACACAAAGTACTTGCTGAGATTTGAGGTGCACCAGATGGTCCTTCAAAAATAAACCACCAAAAGGTGAGATCATCACCCCTGCTTGGCTCCTGTATACCAGGTAAAAACAGCCAGGAGATAATTCTGACAGGAAGTCAGCCAAGCCCCTTTCAAGCCCTGTTGTAGGTGGCATGCCAAGGATGGGGAAATGGAACCACCTCTGAAGGTGGTGAATGACCCAGGCAGTGCTGCAGCCCCTAGGTAGCCAGGGAACACACTGTTATAATCTGGAGTAATGCAAGAAGCAACAACAAAAGCAAAGGCACTGTTAAAAAAAACCCAAACACGTTATTCCAATATTGACCTTACACATAGGAGTATAATAAGTAAGGAAATGAAAGAGAGAAGCTTTTACAAAAAATTTAACTTGGTGACATTCTATTTGTCTTGTTCACATCTAATTTAATATATTTCTGTTTATATTTCAAATGCCATAAAACCTATAAGATGGGGAATATGGCTGAGTTGAGTTTGATGACGGGAACCTTGACTTAATGCAATATTAAGGTGGCATAACTAAAATAATTGTTTGAATTTTCCTTTGTATTTTTAAAAAGATGAGAGGAAAAACAATAGCTCTGCTTAATTAAGTTTTGTATTTAAATAAATGTGGTTCATGGGGATAGAGTAAGTTCACATCTTCTCTTCTGCTTTTGTTTGTCTGGAGACAAATAATGAGGAGAAAAGTTATTTGATGAAGACTCAGACATCCCTGCTCTTTCACGAAAGGGCTAAGAAAGCTTCTGCTCCAATTCTCTAATGTGATCCGGAAAGGAAGGTACGATGTAATCCTAATAATATTCAACAAAAAGAAAACAGCGTGTAAGTTTGTAAGAAACAAAAGAAGTTCTAAATATGTGGAATATTGCTACAATAACAGCAAAATAATGTACTTGAACACAAACTGTGTGACCTGCAGTTTTTTCAGAAGCTGAGTTTTCTTCTGTTGCTGATGTTAGGGCAGCTGTATCTGGAAGAATGTGCCATGTGTGGTTTAATTAACCATTTACAATCATTTCATGCAATTTATCCTATTAGCAACTGCCAAGCAGTAGACTTTTAGGGAACGTTTACGCATAAAAAGCAGCACAACCCTGTGGCAATAAGCCTCAGATCCTGGGTCAACTGACTCTGGCTGGGAGGGGCTCATGCTATAGGGCTAAAAAGAGTAGATATTCCCACTTGTGCTGGAACCCAGGCTCTGAGACCCTCCCCTCTCACAAGGTCTAAAGCCTGAGCGGGAATGTCTACCCTGCTATAATTAGCCCCGTTGCGCGAGCCTCACACGCACGAGTCAGTTGACTTGGGTTCTGAGATTTGCTTCTGCAGGGTTTTCTTTGCAGTCTAGACATATGCTGAGCCTGTCAGACTAGGCTAGGAGTGATGGCACGGCAGAATGCGCACGGTGATTGCAAAACAAGGGTGAGGCTTCATTAAGCATTAAATGCTTTGTTGAGCACGATGGGATTACTCACATGCTTCAGGTTACACGTGTTCTTCAGTGCTTTGCTGAATAGGCACCTCAATGCAGGCTAGATCACTCACTTTATGATCAGCCCTGAGCAAGGAGCAGCAAGTTGTGCTGTCCCAGGAACAGCCCAAAAGGAAGACTGTTCATTGGAGAGTTGCAATCTCCATTCTAGTCTCCTGCCCAGTCTCGAAACAAAGCAATTTTCACCCACTTTATACCTAATGAAGCACAGGTTTGACAGCACACTGGAGTAGGTGGCGCCAAGGCTCTCCTCAGCCTGCACGGGGGGGGAGGGGGGGGGGAATGGCAATTCTGTCTTCCATCACATCTGTAACCTGTGGTATAGGTTGCCCGCACAAGCGTGCCAATGGTGCCTTACACCCCCTTACTGTCTTGTGTGGTCACATAGCCTTGTGATGCTCTAGCCCTGTAGAAGAACAGCTAGTAAATGGGGCCCCAATTTAAGCCATTGCCAATGATGAGTAGCATCCTGGCATAAGCAGGCCTGATTGTAGTCCATGGGAATGCTCACTTGAGTAAGGTACTGTACTAAGTAGCAGAATCAGACCCTGTTAAACATCAAGCATATTTTTCATAGAGTCCAAACTACTGCTATAGAAGGACACAAATATTAATAGCAATCCATCCTTTACATTAATTCTCCTTTATATAACTAGCTAATTACATGACAATTCCCCACCCCCAATCATTGTAGCATCTGATTTCCTTCCAAGAGTTTTTTTTTTAACAATAAGAATACACAGGGCTCACCATTGCATGACAAAAGCCAGCTCCAGGGAACAATAAACAACAAGTATAAATAAGTCATACTTCTGAGGATAAAAATGATAGTACAAAAGGACAAAGCATTTCTTTTAATATTCAGTACTTTTATATTCAATCATGTCAAATTGTTGAATAAATAAAAAGGTCATTAAGCTTCTGAGTTATGAACTAAGAAGAACATAATGTGAATATTCAGAGTAAAATGGTGTCTGTAAAACCAAATGGGTTTAAAGTAACAATGCAAATGTTTTGGTTTCTAGCCACTTACACTATATTCTGCTTAAGTGTATAACCCACTTGTCATAGCTGTTCATACACTTACCCAAGTACACATTTAAATTGGATCATTGATTCGTCTATTGAACACTGTAATTCAATCCTTTGTTGACTGTTATAATGTTTGGCAGTTGGACAAGTACCTAGCCTTGCTAGCACCAGGTATGAAAGGAAACGATATCACTTGTCTTGAGAACAATAACTGTGTACTAAGCCTATCACCCAACAGAGACTGATTTAGTATCTACTGCCTCTGACATTTACATCATTATTATTTACTGGACAACACTAACCACTTTACAATATTTCTCCTTTCATCTGATGATCTCAAAGCATGCTTGTCCGTCAAGCAATAGAGCCACAACAAATGTGTCTCAAAACTGTTATAAACCAAGGCACATTCTGAATATTTATCTTTAAACGCTGAATAAATGCCTCAAACTGTAATTGTTATTAAACTGCAAGTGTTTGTGTGGCACTTACACAAAACAATTGCTTGAAAAACCTTTGTTTATGTGCTACATCTATGACATTTTGTGAAGTACCTGTTAATTAATTTACTACTTCAAGAGCTGGGCTGACATCAGTTGTGATGCTAAGCCAGAAAACAAGGGTGCAATCCAAAGTGTCATGTTATTTTCAGAATTGTTTGTTGAATAGAAAATAAGTGAAATACACACAATCTAATTCTAAATAAGCAAGGAACAACTCCTGAATTGTGCCCTCTATCAATTTGAATGATCACTTTTTCAAGCATGTATTGACTTCAGGACTAACCCCCAACATAATCCCAAGAGGAAAAAAAAAATAACGGAGATAATAAAATGGCTTGGAGGAGGAAGGAAAATGTGTTCTTTCATTTTGAGCAAGTAAACCAAACTAATTCATGAGGGAGAAAAAACTAAAATATAGTGTGAAGGTGGTGACAAAAATCAATAAAAAGGCCACATATTTCAAGTTAAGGCTGACACTTCATCCCTAAATTGTGTTATATGGAAACAACAATCTGTCAGTCTTACTTTTAAAAGACCTGGCTACTTTCACTTTGGGTCACGATATTACCATTTTGTTTATTTAAAGCTAACACAACTGTGTGTGGAATCATTGGCAATCTCAGCAGAGAGATCAAGCACTGAATAAACATGGAAACTGAATTATCTTTTCAGATCTAGCATTCAACTGTCCAAAACAGGCTGTCAGCACAGTGCGGGAAAGCCTAAGTTGTCTTTAGCTTCACAGCAGGTTGGAATTCTATGAATAGGGATAGGACCTCAGGAGCAGATGATTTGGGTTAGATGCAAAATATAAAGGAAGAACTGACATTGACTAAGGAAATGGGGATCACACACTACCATTGCCCCTTTAAGAGATGGGTGGTAGGGGTTAAAATGGATGGAATACAATAAAATGCCATGGCAAAACCCTGCTAGAAGGTGCTAAACCACTAGGAAAGGAATTTAATTGTCTGAGAGGAATACTGGACACAATTATGAGTTCTCTGAGTGTAGCTGAAATGAGAACAGAATGCAACACAGCATACAGCAGCATGTGCTGCAAAGCAGATTGGAATCATGACACAGTATGTTCCCACACTGTGGAGGTTGTGAATGCTGTCGGCAACCACCTGGAGACAGACAAAAGAAAGGGATTGGGTTTGGGAGACCAGGGAGATCAAGTGGGTATTGTGCCGATGATTTAGCTAGTGAATCTAACACAAAAATCTCAAAAGTACATGCCATTTTAGTCATAATTGCCAAGTGAACTCGGAGCACTTTGTAAAAATTACAGAAAGACTTGTAAACGAACACTCCTGTGATGCTTTGGGACAGCCTTAGAACCCACCCTTTGCAACAGATTGCAGCAAAGGTAAATAAAATAACTAAAATTCCTTATGGTTCATTCTTTTTGGGAAAAAAGAGTCCTGCCTCATATTAAATTTTCCAGACTCACAGAAATCAGTTTTGAAGTCAGGGCATATCATTTTGGAACAACACTGAGTAATTATTTGGGAATAATAAGGGAGTTCAGATGTTAAGTCATAGTAAAATGATCTGTAATTACCTTTTCTGAAATAATCAGACAAGGGTAATAAAATCTAGTGACAGAGACAATTTGCTGATTGTAAATTGTGAAAGTCTTGGGATTATTTCAAAATAATTCTTGGGTACTAAATGTATCAATCCTGTGAGAAACAAAAAGGGGGAAACACTTATTTTAGTTAATGGAATACAGATATTTGTAAATAGCTGTTTTGTTGTGTAATAATTGCTTGTTTATTGGGAAAAATGAATACTCAGATACTTGTAAAAAAAATAAGCACAGGTCGCGGTAACTGGTATTGTTAACTGTCACCTTTTTTAAAGCAAAAAATATATGGTTTCCTAAACACAAGAGACAACTATAACGGTTGAAATTGTGTGTGACTAAAGTTTTTAAAGCCTAAAAAAGAAACAGCCTGAACAGTTTTAGCTTGGAATCAGTGGTCTAGAAGGGTGGTTAGTTAGTGATAAATCAGACTTTAAATTTAATATTAGGTCAGGTGGCTAGTGACTATTAAAATTTCATTACTCCTGGTAATTCACCTTTAATACCTGGGTAATGTTGGTAATTATTCTATAAAATTACATGGCATTCAAATTGACAACCAGTTTTATCATCTGTGGATGGTTACTGCAGGTAACCAACCAAAATTCCCTTAAAATAGTAAATCTAGTATAAAATTTCCTTGGATGTAACATTGTTTAAAAAACATAACAAAACAAAAACCTCTCATTGAAGGATATACAGTACAGATTATTTACCTAAAAAACCAGAAGAGCACAAAGGTAAATACATATTCCAGTTCAGCCACATGTTTTCAATCAATCAGCCAAGATTTTCTAAACAATTTTGGTTGCCCAACTTGGGACACCTGGAAAGGGTCAGAAATTTCTCATAATCGGGCACCTATAAAAGTCTCACATTGGGACCCAAAATCACTAATACTTTTTGAGAATCTTGGCTGCTTTAAAAACAAACAAACAAAAAAACACAAAAATTAAATAAAAAAAACCCCTCACAATACTGATCCGTAATGTCCAGTGAAGTTTATGGGAGTCTTTCCATTGAATTCAATGAGCATCAGATCAGATGATAAGAGAGGTGGCTTGGAAGTACAGGACTAAGAGCCACGAACTCCTAAATTCTAATCTTAGCTCCAATTTTGACTCTTCTGTGACTTTGGGGAAATTTTTGTTGCAGTTGCCTCATCTGTGCAATGGGAGCTCACTGGAAGTTTTGGGCAGTAATACAGTAAATACAGGATGGGGGTGTGTGTGTGAATAGAGTTGAATGACATTTTTCAGCTGATTTTTTTTCCAGCAAAAATGCAGATTTAGCAATGTCAAAATGTTTTGCAAATTCATGTGAGGTTTGCTGAATTGTTTCAGCCACGACCCCCAAAAACCTGAAAAAAGTTGAAACACTTTATTTCAACATTTTCAAAATGAAATGTTCTGATTGTTTGGGTTGAAATGACTGTGTTTAGAAATGCCCTTCAATGTAATTAATAATCTAAAAACAAAATAAAATTCAGAATCTGAACAGTTTGTTTTAATTTTTCGATTTGCCAAAAATTCTGAAAGGTTGGTTCAGTTGGAAATGGTTATTTACAGTTTTATTTCTGACTGGGTTTATTACATATCTCCTTTACTCTCTTCTCCTCTAAGGAATGGATGTAAAGTTAAAGCACGAGTCTTGCTTCAAGAGATTTCATAATTGAGCAAAAGGACTGAAGAAAAGCATGAAGTCCAAAGAACAAAAAGCTATGACTGGACAACAGGAAGAATCTGTGATATGTAGGTTTTCTGAAACTTAAACATTCCCATATGTTGTGTTAGTGGGAAGAAAAACATTGCATATCAAAAAATAAACTTGACATCAAAATAAAGGGTAAACCTTGAAAAGAGGCAATAGTCTCAATTGCTTTTCAACCATGTATGTGGCTTATAAATAAAATGTATAAAACTACATGGATACTATTATAAAAACAGTGTACTCTGGTTCTTCACAAGGAAAGTTATCCATAATCTATGGTTTTCTTGGTTTCCTGCCTTGCCATGTATTCAGTTTTAGCAGGCCTGTCTTGTCATGATATCTTGTACATTTTGGACAGGGCACATGGATTTTTATGGAGTATTGATAGCATTTGTTGTGCACCGGGATGCTCTTACCGGTACGGGGCCAGCTTTCCCCCCTCCCCCCCAAAGGGGCAGAGTCTCTGGCAGAAGGGGCGGGACTAGGCTCAGCGTCCCAGCATCTGCCTTGCCTGGCCTGGGGCTCCAGCAGCAATTTAAAGGGTCCAGGGCTCCTGTCAGCAGCTGGGGTGGGGGGGGGGAAGGGGCAACAACGCTTTAACTTCGCTGTCCCTTTTGCGCTACCCATCGGCAGCCTTGCTGGGTCATGGCTGCCTCTTTTGCAGGCTGCCGATGGATGGTGCAAAAGGGGAAGCGATGTTAAAGTCAGCGGTACAGGCTGGTACTGGCATCTACTTTTTACCGATACACTGTTTGGCCCTACTTTCACCCCTGTTGTGCACATCTTGTTAAAAGAAGGAAGCAGTTCTCTGTTTATGAACTACATTACATCTTCCTGGTTATAACACTTAAAATACTTGTTATCTTACTGTTGCTCAGTGCATTTTTTCTTCCCAATAGTTAAAGTAGCAAGTGAAGATATAGCACTTCTGTCTTTCAGACATCCCCTTTGAATCCAATGGGTATCTATGAACAGAGAAGTGGGTTTTTATTAGTGATGACTGAATCTCAAATTGACTAAAGCTCCCGGTTCACTTGGATGCTTATGCAGTTCTTATCCTAAAAGTTACTAGGTCTGTAATACTGGGCTGAGGACAGCCTCTTTTGACACATGCTTTGGTATTTCTGTTTACACAGTCAGCCTAGAAATACAATAAGAACAAGTCTTCTTGCAAGTTAAAGATAAAGGGGCATGAAACACACAGTAATAAAAAAATAATTAACAGTTCAACTCTGGCTGACATTACAAATCAGCAGCAATTAGTATTTTAGGTAAGACAGGGGTCATTTTCTTTAGTTTCACTCTGTTTTTTTTTTATTATTATTATTTGTGTGGCAGGAGGGGCGGGTTCTCAGCTGCTCCAATAACAGAATCAATGATATTACAAGTAAAATTAATTGTTAAGTCAGGCTGAATCCCTGGGAGTCACTCACCACTTATGGACTCACCAATATTTTATTATGTATTATTATTTCTTCAGAAGACGTACCAAAGGACTCCAAATAGGGTCCTGTTGTACTGTAAATGCAACATATTTAATATAATTGGTTACTTTTTGGGCCAAAGCAATGAAGAAAAGATAGCATGTGATGTTCAAGCTCTGCAAGAGGTTGATGCTGTATGTGAAAGAGAGCTGAAAACTTTGCACATTGTCCTTATTGCAACAGAAACATGCCCCCCGCTAAAATCTCCAGCTGCGTCTGGAACATCAGTATTTATGAAGTGTGTGTATATATATATTATATATGGAAGGTACTCAGCTGGAAACTGAAATGCATGTTCAAGTCCTCAAGGTAACAAATCAGTCTTCAAATCTATAGTCATCACCCACTGGTTCACCGATAAGAAGAGTAGTATAATAATTTACCTTCTTCCAAAATACCAGAGGGTATAGTGGGGATTGGCAGTAAACCAGGAATTAATGAGTCTGACACATATGTTCTGTCTCCTAGATTTTCTACACCTCTCTCACCTTCCAATCCTCATTCTAAAGACCTCATCCCTGTGAACAAGGCACATATACCCAGTGTCATCATTTTCCACTTTTCAAAAGCATCAACATTTAATAAAATCACACAAAAAAGTTGCAAAACATTACAGTTATAACCGCAAAGCAACTTTTAACTAAGTTTCAGAATGTGCCTGGTCCTTATGAATGCTTAGAAAGGGGAGAGCCTAAGGAGCCTCTCCCAGGAAAATTCCACTGGACAGACTTTTAGTCTCACGTTTCCTGTGAAGCCAGGGACTGTCCTGTCCCTCTTCCCTTAGTAATCATGGTGTGTTAAGGGTCAGAAGGGTGGGACCATAACTCCCATCCCTATATGCTGGCCAGTGAAACCAGCCAGCTATGAGGATAGGAGACAGCTGCATGCTGCTAGGGTATACTAGCAGGCAAACAGAGCTGTGCACCTAGAAGCTCCAAGAGGTTTTCTATCTGCCCAAAGGATAATTCCTCACAATATTCCTGCTGGAGCACAACTCCCTTTTCTAAGTGTTGAGTCATTTCCATAACTTGGCCTATCTGATGGTGTTGGATTGCTTTGAAAACAACAAGTAACTGTTTTGAAAATCAGGCCCCAAATATAACCATTAACATATTCCTCAGCAAAGAAAAAAATATATAGATCTTGAGCTATGTTTTTTCCTAACATTAAGCACAGACAATTACACACACAATTTATGCATTCAGACACCCACAGTCATGCACAAATATACACCAGTACCTAATTTGGCTTTCATGCATCCAGCATTTGTGCACATAAATTTTACGTGCACACAAAAAAGATCTGCACAATTGTACATGCTTCACTTTGAAAACCTGGCCCTTAATTTCTAATTTTTAATTCAAAACAGATTAATGCATCCGTCCTTTAGGTTACTTACATCCTTTTTCTTTCCCTCTCTCTAATACACATTCCTTACTTTTTTTGCCAGCTGTGTGGTTTAATATTTTTAAATTAAATATCACCTATTGACCTATCAAGTACTTGCTCCAGTTCTTGCCTACATCTAATGAGATACCTTGTTCCACAGCGCATAAATAGACCTTACAAGATGAGGCTCCTTTTACATGCTACGAATAAGAAGAGAGACTCTGACCTTGGAGCTTATAGTCAGAATCATCTGACCAAGTTTGCATAGGTAGCAATTACACAGAAGCAGGTGGCTGCAAGTTCTGTTACTTTTCTAAATTAAGCGGTGCTTCCAGAAATGGAATCAGCAAATTATCAACTGGTAAAACACTGTGAATAGTTGCTAACCATTTTCACTAAATTACTTTAAGTATGCAGTTTAAACATTCTCCTGTGGAATTTAACTAAATTATCGACTACAGATGAAGCCTATAAAATTTGGAAGCCCAAATATTGACACTTATATTATAGGTTCTTTTGGAGTTCCTGATTTTTCAAAGAGAGAGGAGAGAGTAAACATTTTATATAAAATGCTTTTGCTTTCTTAGATACCCCTTAGCAACTTTTCTCTTAAAACTCAAAAAGTAAAACAGAACATAAAAGAGCCTATCAAACCAGAAAGATAAAGGGGCCTATTTAATTGTTGAACCTTACCACAGTTAAAGTGTTTCCACTTGGTGCAGATAAATTAAAGAATAGAAGAACACAATTAGATGCATAACTTCTTCCTTTACCTAAAAGCAAAATGTCCCAGCAAGCTGTGCAAACTATGGGTCAGACTTTGCAACCTAACACAGGCTGAATAATGATTTGAAGTCAGTATAACTAATAGCAGAATAAGACGCTACTCAATATGAATAAAAGGTGTGTGGGGTGTGGTGGGGAAGAGGAAAAGAATATGAACATAAATATTTATATTGAATGTATATTTAGAGCATAGAAAATCCATAATTATCCCCAAGCCCAAAAGTAACTGCCACCAGATTCATAGACTCATAGAATATCAGGGTTGGAAGGGACCTCAGGAGGTCATCTAGTCCAACCCCCTACTCAAAGCAGGACCAATCCCCAACTAAATCATCTCAGCCAGGGCTTTGTCAAGACTGACCTTAAAAACATCTAAGGAAGGAGATTCCACCACCTTCCTAGGTAACGCGTTCCAGTGCTTCACCACCCTCCTAGTGAAAAAGGTTTTCCTAATATCCAATCTAAACCTCCCCCACTGCAACTTGAGACCATTACTCCTTGTTCTGTCATCTGTTACCACTGAGAACAGTCTAGATCCATCCTCTTTGGAACCCCTTTTCAGGTAGTTGAAAGCAGCTATTAAATCCCCTCACATTCTTCACTTCTGCAGACTAAATAAACCCAGTTCCCTCAGCCTCTCCTCATAAGTCATGTGCTCCAGCCCCCTAATCATTTTTTTTGCCCTCTGCTGGACTCTTTCCAATTTTTCCACATCCTTCTTATAGTATGGGGCCCAAAACTGGACACTATACTCCAGATGAGGCCTCACCAATGCTGAATAGAGGGGAATGATTACGTCCCTCGATCTGCTGGCAATGCTCCTACTTATACAGCCCAAAATGCCGTTAGCCTTCTTGACAACAAGGGCATACTGTTGACTCATATCCAGCTTCTCGTCCACTGTAACCCCTAGGTCCTTTTCCACAGAACTGCTGCCTAGCCACTCGGTCCCTAGTCTGTAGCAGTGCATGGAATTATTCCGTCCAAAGTGCAGGACTCTGCACTTGTCCTTGTTGAACCTCATCAGATTTCTTTTGGCCCAATCCTCTAATTTGTCTAGGTCTCTCTGTATCCTATTCCTATCCTCCAGTGTATCAACCACTCCTCCCAGTCTAGTGTCATCTACAAATTGCTGAGGGCGCAATCCACGCCATCCTCCAGATCATTAATGAAGATATTGAACAAAACTGACCCCAGGACCGATCCTTGGGGCATTCCGCTTGATATCGGCTGCCAACTAGACATGGATCCATTGATCACTACCAGTTGAGCCTGATGATCTAGCCAGCTTTCTATCCACCTTATAGTCCATTCATCCAGCCCACTTTAACTTGCTTGCAAGAATACATGAGAGACCATATCAAAAGCTTTGCTAAAGTCAAGGAATAACACATCCACTGCTTTCCCCTCAGCCACAGAGCCAGTTATCTCATCATAGAAGGCAATTAGGTTAGTCAGGCATGACTTGCCCTTGGTGAATCCATGCTGACTGTTCCTGATCACTTTCCACTCCTCTAAGTGCTTCAAAATTGATTCATTGAGGACCCACTCCATGATTTTTCCAGGGACTCTGGTGAGGCTGACTGGCCTGTAGTTTCCCGGATCCTCCTCCTTCCCTTTTTTAAAGATGGGCACTACATTAGCCCTTTTCAGTCATCTGGGACCTCCCACAATGGCCAAAAGTTTTCAAAGATAAAGGCCAATGGCTCTGCAATCACATCTGCCAACTCCTTTAGCACCCTCGGCTGCAGCGCATCCGGCCCCATGAACTTGTGCTTGTCCAGCTTTTCTAAAGAGTCCTGAATCACTTCTTTCTCCACAGAGGCTGGTCACCTCCTCCCCATACTGTGCTGCCCAGTGCAGTAGTCTGAGAGCTGACCTTGTTCATGAAAACAGAGGCAAAAAAAGCATTGACTACATTCACTTTTTCCACATCCTCTTTCACTAGTTTGCCTCCCCCATTCAGTAAGGGGCCCACACTTTCCCTGACCACCTTCTTGTTGCTAACATACCTGTAGAAACCCTTCTTGTTACTCTTAACATCCCTTGCTAGCTGCAACTCCAAGTCTTATTTAGCCTTCCTGGTTTCACTCCTGCGTGCCTTAGCAATATTTCTATACAACTCCCTAGTCATTTGTCCAATCTTCCACTTCTTGTAAGCTTCTTTTTTGTGTTTAAGATCAGCAAGGATTTTACTGTTAAGCCAAGCTGGTCACCTGCCATATTTACTATCCTTTCTACATATTCACAGAAAGGTGTCAAGATATCAGGATGAAAATACCAGCAATGAAACAAAATGAAACAACACAACACAGGGTTTTAATAGGACTGATATAAGATGTGATCCGACTGGCTAAAAGGCATTCAACCCATTTAACTACTTTATGCTAGGATAGCTATAAAGCTTCTACACCAAACCAGTCAGTACAACACTTCAGACCATCACTTATTGAACAATATTCATGTAAAACAATTAAAATATATTCTGATCTGTTTTCATTTTTCAAATTCCAAATAGCTTTAAAAAGGCAAGTAACTGGTATGGTCTTTCTTGAGAATGATGGGGCAAGGGACAGTTTCCAAAAATTAAAACATTTTAATCCAATTTCTCCTTTGGTCAGTCCTTCTCTCTTATTACAACCTGCTCTACCCAATTGATTGTCAGCATCAGGACTTCATCCCACAAAAATCTGTGTGACTGAAATTGTTCTCTAATTCCTGCTCAGGCTGTTGCTACCAGTGGAGGAATGATGCGATTTCTCCTGGTTTCAATGCAAATCCATAAAACAGCCTTGGTTTGCTCAACATAGGCTCCTGGTGTGCTATGAAGTTCTACATGTGTAAAGATTAACCCCCTTTGAATTTGGCTTTTGTAACAAAATATGAAATCTGGTATGTCAAGTTTTCTTTCTAATATGTCAGTCTCCCCACGAGATAGCAAGGAAGTTACAACTGCATACAGAGTAGGTGTGACATTCCATCCAGTAATGGGCCATGGTGTACCAGGTTGGAGTTGGTCCCTGGGGACCATATCAGCGTCTATCAAAACAAAAAGAGTTGTGCATGGGATATAAAATCTCACAAATCAGGCCTTAAACCAATGGCTAACTATTATGAATTAGGTTGAGACCATCAGTGGTGGGGAGGAGATTATCCCACCACTGTTTATTGTGGAATTTATTTCACCTTGCTCTGAAGCATCTGCTGCCACCCACTGCTAGAGATAAGATACTGGACTAGGCAGACCTTGGGTCCAATCCACCATGGCATTTCCTATTTTCCTATGCTCCCCAGCATCCTTGAGCATGGACTCTGAACAGGAATCCAACATCCTGTATCTGTCTCTCATAGCAGAACCACAGCCACAGAGACGCCTGGAGGCTTGATTTAACAGTGCATGCTTTTCATTACATTTTTAAAGGTACAAATGAACAAAACTAGAGCAAATCCATCAACTGAGATATAGATAGAACAATTGTTTCTCCTGATTTCATATATATAGCTATCACAGCTTTTGCGGGTAAAATTTATAAACATTCCGTATACACTTCGTCCTCGGGTGGACAAAGAAGGCACATAATTAAGTATGATAGAAACATCACAAATCCCATAAAAAGTACATCACCCTTACTAATCCCAGAATTCCAATTTGTAGATCTTTTGAATACAGACACAGACTTTTCAATAGGTTTGCAAAATTCGGACAAGTTACTGAACTATCGGAAGCGAATTCTATGTAAAACTATCACGTCTACTACATTTTGGGAATACTTTGTCCCTTAGCATTCCATTAAGTAGACTGTTATTCGTATAAAGTAGTGCTGTCAAGTGATTAAAAAAAATTAAATACGATTAATCAGACGGTTAAACAATAGAATACCATTTATTTCAATATTTTTGAATGTTTTCTACATTTTCAAATATATCGATTTCAATTACAACAGAGAATACAAAGTGTACAGTGCTCACTTTATATTCATTTTTGATTACAAGTATTTGCACTCTAAAAAAAACAAAAGAAAGTTTTTCAATTCACCTAATGCAAGTACTGTTGTGCAATCTCTTTATCATGAAAATTGAACTTACAAATATAGAATTATGTACAAAAAACCTGCCTTCAAAAATAAAATAATGTAAAATTTTAGAGCCTGCAAGTCCACTGAGTCCTACTTCTTGTTCAGCCAATTACTCAGACAAACAAGTTTGTTTACATTTGCAGGAGATAATGCTGCCCACGTCTTGTTCACAACGTCACCAGAAAGTGAGAACAGGTGTTCTCATGGCACTGTTGTAGCCAGCGTTGCAAGATATTTATGTGCCAGATGCACTAAAGGTTCATATGTCCCTTCATGCTTCAGCCACCATTCCATATGCGTCCATGCAGATGATGGGTTCTGCTTGATAACAATCCAAAGCAGTGCGAACTGATGCATGTTCATTTTCATTATCTGAGTCAGATGCCACCAGCAGAAGGTTGATTTTCTTTTTTGGTGGTTGGGGTTGTGTACTTTCTGCATCAGAGTGTTGCTCTTTTAAGACTTCTGAAAGAATGCTCCTCCCCACCTTGTCCTTCTCAGATTTTAGAAGGCAGTTCAGATTCTTAAACCTTGGGTCGAGTGCTGTAGTTATCTTTAGAAATCTCACATTGGTACCTTCTTTGTGTTTTGTCAAATCTGCAGTGAAAGTGTTCTGAAAATGAACAACATGTGCTGGGTCATCATCTGAGACTGCTACAACATGAAATATATGGCAGAATGCGGATAAAATGGAGCAGGAAGCATACAATTCTCCCCCAAGGAGTTCAGTCACAAATTTAATTAACACATTTTTTTTAAATGAGCGTCATCCGCATGGAAGCATGTCCTCTGGAATGGTGGCCGAAGCATGAATGGGCATATGAATGTTAACATATCTGGCACGTAAATACCTTGCAAAGCTGGCTACAAAAGTGCCATGTGAACGCCTGTTCTCACTTTCTGGTGACACTGTAAATAAGAAGAGGGCATCATTTTAAGACGAGGGCCTGTAAATGTCAACCAACTTGTTTGTCTTAGCAATCGGCTGAACAAAAAGTAGGACTGAATGGACTTGTGGGAACTAAAATTTTATATTCTTTTTGAAGGCAGGTTTTTTTATACATAATTCTACATTTGCAAGTTCAACTTTCATGATAAAGAGACTGCATAACAGTACTTGTATTAGGTGAATTGAAAAATACTATTTCTTTTATTTATCATTTTTACAGAGCAAATATTTGTAAACAAAAATATATTCTTTGATTTCAATTACAACACAGAATACAATATATATGAAAATGTAGAAAAACATCCAAAATATTTAATAAATTTCAATTGGTATTATATTGTTTAACAGTGTGATTAAAATGATGATTAATCATGACTAATTTTTTTTAATAGCGATTAATTTTTTTGAGTTAATCACATGGGTTAACTGTGATTAATTGACAGCCCTAGTTAAATAATTAGCTTTAATAAATATAAATGAATTGGAAGTTCTTCAGTCATTGCTGTGTTTCACTGGAAAGATTTCTGCATTTCAGTGGTAGATGAAGTGATTCCCATGCATAAGTTGTACCTGTGTTTGGGAATGTATCCAATCTATCATATTTCTACACTGAAGTATGTGGGTGCTACGATAGTCTTTGGGAAGGACAATGTATAAATGTATCCAATCTATCATATTTCTACACTGAAGTATGTGGGTGCTACGATAGTCTTTGGGAAGGACAATGTATAAATGTTGCCATGACAGGATTTAAAAGAGAAATTAAAACACCAGATTTAAAACTTTTATCTCTGAAAGTCTGGTTTCGCTTTGGCGGCAGTAAAAAATGAAGTATCCCTACTGCTTGTCATTCAAAATTGACCTACAACTATATATTGTCTCAATTCAACCTCATGTTATGACAAAACTTCACTTACTTGTGGTTAGAGCTAGAGGTCTTTGGGAAGGAGGATCAGAAAATATTCTTACTCTAGAAGTGGGTCAGTAGCTCTCAAAGCTTGGGAAACCCTGCTGAAGTGGGAAAAAAACACCTGCTTGGAGGGGGGAAAACATTGTGTGTAAGCCCAGCTCTGTCAAAGTCCCTCTTACTAGCGTCTCTCTTGACAGGTAGGAATAGACATTTAAGAACTTCATTGAGTATTTTAATGCTTGAGAATACAACATCAGCCTTAGGCATCAGGTTGATCATTACATGGGATCAAGAATAAATCTCTCTCTCTCCTGGTATAGTATTATGCATTATGGGGCAGAGGGTTTTTTTCTGATATCCTCTGCAGTATCTGTTATAGGCCTCTACTGAAGGCAGAATAAGGCCATCAGTTTGTTTCGGAATAGTAAACCCTATGTCTTTGGTGAAAATTATAACACAAGGTGAGACTGAGGCAGAATCCACCACATTCTAAGTCTTGATAAATCATGTCCGGCCATGATAGACACATTTCATGTCCATTGGAGGGTGTTTTCCCCAACTAATATGATAGCTGCTATTTTGTTATTCTTGAGATTTACCTACAAAAGAAACAAGAATTCAGTAAAACTGCAGTAATGCTGACTTTGGCATAAGGATGAACGGTTAGTACAACAAAGTGACTGAGAATGCATCATTTCTCCCCAAATCAACTGAGCTAAAATAGCCAATTTTAATGAAAAACTGAGTTTCTCACTTTTTTTAATATTGCAATTATGATGTATGATTTTACTGCTCATCTAGTACCATGTAGTACCCAAGATAATGCAGAAGCAATTTATGTTGTAACAAGCGAATTCCAAAATATAACTTAACTGATGTTTCATAAACTAATCCATAACTTTTTCAGAGGTGCAATTAAAACTATAGCTGTGAAGTAAGCTAAGATACAAAGGCCTTGTCCTAGAGGTAAAACGGCATATTTAAATGCACCCAGCACGCAATCTTTATTTAATATTGTTTCCGAAAGTTGGATCGATAAAATGTTGAATCAATTTGTAGCCATTTGTCTTAAAGACAAGCAAATTCTCTTTTTTTTTAAACCACAGATTTTCAGCTTGTTTATTTAAGTACTAAAGGAGGTCACTTCTAGGAGGGTTCCCATAGCAACCAGCTCTGGTGTAGACTGAAGAGAAAGGTGTTGGTTGATCTCCTTTCCTAATAAATGGGAATCAGTCACACTATTCTCCCCTCTCCCGCCTCCATTTCCAGCAAAAGGTTGCTCAGACCTTATTCCCTTCATTACTAATGCATATGACTAAATCCTGCCTGGCACTGCATCTAAGAGCAAACACGCTACGTTGTGAGCACATGCAAACAAAACAAAACCTGGAATATGCTAAAATGATATTAGCTTTACGATGGAGAGGGCTTCAGTTTGACAGGAAGAAGTGAGTGTAAGGTGATCAACAAGCAGGGCTTGTCACCTAGAATGCTGAGCGTCTCTCTCAAAGATTATTTTACCAAGGAGAAATAAGAAATAAGTACAATGTTTAACATTACCGGCTGGACTGGGTTTTTTTTACCAATATTGCCTTATTTCCCTTGAGACTACTAAAGCCACTGGGGCATAATAATATTTCCAAGCTGTTGTGTCTGGGTTTGAACCCAGGTCCCTGATGATAAAAGGACAACTCACTGATCCCCTGCATCATGTTCTCATCACCTGTCAAGTTTATATTCATTCTTTATTGATTCCTGTGCAAGAAATATTCTCTGCTGATTTTTAAATTACGTACATACTAGAAATGGCTCAATGTTATCTCTGCCTTTGGCTAGGTACAGCAAAGCTATAAAGATTTTTTTAAGGACGATAGTACAAAGCAGCATGCTGACAATGTGATTTAGATTGCTTCAAACCAACGAGTAAATCCAGTTTATGATAAAGTTGAAATAATAAGTCCAACTTATCTGCTAGCGTATGCAGAGAGAACAGTAATGTTCCTGGAAGAATGTGTTTTGGAGAATGACACAGCGCCTTATTTCAGATATTATCTTTATTGAAAAACATATCCTAGTATCCTCCTCTCCTGAGCAAAAAAGTTTTAAAATATATTAGATGGGCCTAATTTCTCCCATCACTTACACACTAAGGTAAATCAGAAGCAACTCACTGAATCCAAAGGACCAATACTATTGTGAAACTGATAAAACTGTGAAAGTGCAAATGGAAAATCATAATTCTTTTCTACAAGAGGTTTAGTTCCCACTCCTGCAAGGTGTTGGTCATCCGCAGTTCCTGCTGGTGTCAATGAGAATGGAGGGTGCTTAGCACTTCCACAAGCTAAACTTTCAAACCTTTTAAATATCAACCCATCTGTGCCACAAATGCTCAGCTCCAATTTAGGCACCTAAGTGAAGTGTCCAGATTTTCAAAAGCACTCAACATCCAAACTGCTCCCGTGCAGAACAATGGGAGTTGCGGTATACAGAGTGCCTTTGTAAATCTAGCCTAATGTGACTTAAAATGAAAACAAGATGATTCTTAAAGCTTTGTTTTTCCCGAAGTTCTTTTCCATTTACTCATCTCACAGTAACTAGTGTAACATTCCCTGGATACACAAAAAGCTTCCAGAACTGTTAAAGGCTTCACTCTGTCAACCTTGCTCTGCAATTAAATTATAAACTTCCTCTATTTTCACTATACCGCAGACATCAATCACCCCAAGAACAACCCTTTGACTATATGCCATACATTAATAGCTGGGCCTTGGTCTAATTACCATGCTTGTGATTGAATGGATAAGTCATAGTATGAGGAAACAAAAGGGAGTCTCATAAATGTAAGTGTACCAAGTAGTTTCCTCTCTATCTTTAGAACCACTATTCTGGCTGCTCTTTCAATTTGTGCTTATCAAGGATTAGAGAAGTTCAGAGCGAAATCAATAAAGAAGTATGTCCTCCTTCCATGCTTGAGGAGCTCAGGCTAAAGCAGCCACACACACAAGAAATCAATTTCCTTTTCCTTTCTTGCATGGACTTTGCAGCGAGGAAGACTGGACATCTTTTTTATTGAATTGGGCTCTTATTTTTGTCATTTCAAAACCGACTAGCTAGAGATTTGATATTTATAAAAAAAGGGTTAGATTGTCTCCACTTCAGAGTCAGTCTTTGAAGGGTCATGAAAAGGTACTCAGCTTTAACTGCCTACAGGAAGCTGGAGAAAATACTTGCTGGAAAATATTCACATTTGGAGACTTTTCCCTTGGAAATCCCACTCATCTCCACTGTGTTATTTTAACATTTCATTGATTGTTATAACAAGCTAAATACAAAGCTCCTTGTATACGAACATTGTTTATTGAAGGCAACTGCAGTTGATATTTTCCCACTCTAAACATTACACTGATGAGTTATGTCATAGCCCTACTGTTAGGAAGCCTGGTAATAAAACTGAAGTTTAAAGTACTGTACAAAATAAAATATATATATATATATATATATATATATATATATATATATATATATATATATATTATCTGGCACAAACAGAATACACCATGTGTACGCAAAGGAAATGCCTTTTCATGAAGGAAGGCTAAAAGGTATATTCACTGCCAACAAACAGAGTATTCGAGTGGAGACAAGCATTGCACTTAAGTTGTATTTCTTCAGTGAGTTGAAAGATCATAACTTGTGACCTAGGAAGCCCCAGGTGAGTTCTTAACTCAATCCCTTCTCTCACAAACTATATTATTTACATACCTATATTTTTAGTTTGATATCTTTATAGCATAGCTTATACTCATAATGTACTTGTGATCCAGGGAGATCCCAAAGCCAAATTCTCTTCTCTCTTACACCCAAGCAACCTCACTGACTTCTCCAGGTCTGTACAGGATACAAGAAGTTCAGAATTAGGACAGGGAGTACATCTCCAATCACTTCTTCAATGGAATTTGGCCTAAACATTTTGCACCAGCAGGACTACACGACATCTCTTTTCCTCCCCTCTCCCTTTGAAGAGGGGAATGGAGACATAATTCTAAAGTATTGTAATTATATACTCTTTGCACTGTGCTGAATGGGGCTTAGTGGGGAAGTTGTTACAAGGTTCAATTTGATTTAATGTGTTATTAGAGTGCTTCAAAAAAGGAGTTAATATGTTAGATGGGTGCATCAGAGTAGGGTGACCAGACGTCCCGATTTTATCGGGACTGTCCCAATATTTACTTTTTTGTCCCATGTCCCGACCGATGTTTGGTTGGGACGCAAATTGTCCCGATATTTTGCGCTGCAACGCATAGGCGGAGGGGGCTCATGTCCCCCTGCCCCGACTCCGCCCCCCTCCCCCGTTGGATCCCTCCCCAAATACCCGCCCTTGCCCCACCCCCAGCCCCGCCCCCTCACTGCCCCATTGGATCCCTCCCCAAATCCCCACCCTGGACCTGCCTCTTCCCCAAGCACACCACATTCCTCCTCCTCCCCTCTCCCTCCCAGGCTTGCGCTGATCAGCTGTATGGCGGCACAAGTGCTGGAGGGAAGGGGGAGAAGCAGGATGAGGCCCCCAACTCAGGGGAGGTGGAGGCGGAGCGAAGGCGAGCTGGTGAGGGGGGGCGGTGCACGGAGCTGTGGGTCAGTGTTCAGCCCCCACCAATTTTTCCTATGTTCTGGCGGCTCTTTATTTTTTTGCTTTTGTTTTTTGCTCTGCTGCCAGCTCTTGGTTTTTTTTTTGTTTTTTTTTGCTCTGCTGGCACCTCCTCCCCCACATCCCGATATTTCACATCTCTCATCTGGTCACCCTAATGCGGAGCCTCACAAATGAATAAATTAATAAAATGAAATGCCTGGAGAGCACCCACTCTGGGCACTCCACCCAGCATGACCGGATTTAAAAAGATTCCACTATTTTCAAAGGCACCTGCTGGGGTGGTGTAGCAGAGTGAGACTCACCAATGTGGCACCTCCTGCTGGCCATTTTGGGATTAGCTCAAGTCCTTCTGTAGGGCACCCTCCTCTGCTGGTGTCCCACTCACCTCTCTGGGACCTGCGTCTCCGTCTTCTGGGCACAGCCCTCTGGCTGGCTGTCTCCCCCCCTTTTGGGGGAACCGGCAGTCTATAGTCCAGCCACCTGGCCTGCTGCAGTCACCAGTCTAGTCCCTTGCTCCAGGGGCAAACTGCAATCTGTGTTGGCCACTTCCCTCAGGGCAAGTGGGGGCAGCCTTAGTACCTTACCTGCCCTTCCTCCAAGGCCTCAGTCTGGCAGCAGCCAGCCAGAAACTTCTGCTCTGCTACCCTGCCCAGCACTGCTCTAGCTATGGTGCTCCTAGGCAGCCAGTCCGTCTCCCTAGCAGGACAGGGAGAGACTGCCCTCTGCTCCGTTGAGCAGCCCTTTACATATGGACCCTGGTGGCCCTGATTGGCTGTTGCAGCAAGCAACCTCCCCATTGTCTTGCTTACTGAGTCCTCTTCTAATTGGAGGGTTCTGCACAGGCTCCCTCTGGCCTGCTTTAACACTTCCTCTTCCCAGTGTGGGACAACCGCTCCACTACAGGTGGAAACAAGGTTTAAGTCCTCAACAAAATGAGGGTGCAATTCTTCTTTGTCCTGCACCTTGTGTAGTCATGTATACCTGTGAAAAGTGGATGCAAAACAGAACTGTCTGAAATTTTGTCTTTCAATTTGTTTTTATAAAAATGAAAATTAACAGAAAATGTACATTTTCCTCAAAAATTTTCATGTTTTCATTTAAAACATTGAAGCCCTCCAAAAATGCCAGTTTTTGTTGTTTTCTGACAGAAACCACAACAATTTTGAGCAAATTACTCATTACTGTGAAAATTTCTTGAGAAAAAAGTTTTTTCAAGACAAGTGCTACAAACATTATTCTGATTTGGTAGTATTCTTATTCTATGCCCACTTTACACAAGATGCAGTGCAATGAAGAATCAGGCCCTACAACCCTGAGAGTTTATAAAAGACTTATTCATATGCTTAATTTTAAGTATGTAAATAGTAATACTTACATGCTTAAATTTATGGATCTTTGCGGGTCATACATAGATGTACTTATTAAATGGTTACATTTAAACATATAGAATATCAAGGGAATGTGTGTTTGGTTTTTTCCTTAGGAAAAAGGGGCTTCATCACACATTTCTGTTCCTAAAGAGCTACAGGAAAGAAAAGAAAAAAAGCTCTACTTTGCGGCAGTTGTTTCTAGTCACAAACTTGTTTTTATTCACTAGGAAATTGATGCAGAAAGCTCAACATCGACAGAACATGATATGTAGGCTCTCAAATTAGTAAAGGATCGCCAACTGTAAAACTGTCAATCATGCTATAGAAAAGGGAGAAGTAGTCAAGAAATATTTCTGTTCTATATCTGGAAAGAAGCAGGTTAATGTATTCATATCTTCAGTGATAATGACTTTTCTGATGCATCACACAGCTCATTCACTAGATATGCATTGCACTGCCGGAGACGTAGTCCTCTGGGAGGCTTGGTCCACCAGTCATGATAAACTAAAGCTCCATAAGGCAAAAGACATGCAGTTTAAAGTTGATGTGACTCTAGGGAAATATTTCAGGTCAACTTAACAAAACAAAACTAAACACTTAAATTACTGGAATGTCAAAATGTTTTGATGGAAAACATGGAAATAAACATGTTTAAATATTTTGGGATTGAAATTTTTACGAATTTCTATTCTGCAAATTCTTTTTTTTGAAATGTTGGTCCTGTTTTAGAATGAAAACCAATTTTGAAATATCAGAATTTGGTCAGAAATTCCAAAGTTAGCTCAGCTCTACTGCTTATATAGAAGAAACTGCATGAGATGGCGTCATTCTGCACTCTGCCTCCTTGTTATAACCCCCTCAGCCATAACACACAGTGGTTTAATGTTAATGAGGACAATGTGTTAGCAGTTTGCTACTGTGTTTGCAATAATGACACCTATATTGCATGTTGTTCTTACACTAACCATTCTGTTATTCAGTTATAGGAATGCCTGATTATCATACAGTCAGAGGTACAGTATTTCTTTCTGGGTTTGGTTCTTGTCATGTGCATGAACCTTTTATCACAATTTGTTTATTTCATTGAAGAGTTAAAGTGGTACTTAGAAGATGACAAAATGATTGTACTGATTTTGTGGATGACTTAGAAGAAGTGTTTTATGTTTCCCAGCCAGCCTTATTGGGAAGTGAGGGATTATTATTGCAAACCATGAGATGTTTTGAAACACGCTAGTAGAGTGTGCCTGCAGTTTCCATAATAGGTAGTTCTGACTCTTCATGGAGATAGAATAGTACCTCATGAATTATCTGGGCTAGATGACCTATGGCTCAAATACTGAATGGGGGATCATGGGTCACCAGCTTCCAGTTTAGTTAGGTTAAAAGCCTTCCTTCTCGGTCAGACAAGAGATCACAGATTCCACTTGTTATAAAACTTCATTTACAATCATCAGTGTGTTATCTAACTTTTCTAAATAAAATGGCAGAATTTTGGTTTGCTGTTGTTGCTGAGATTTTTTTTTTGACCATTTCCTTTATATTTGAGTCCTGTATTCTCATAAGCATTCACACAACAAATGTGTAACAGTAGTATGTAATACTTAGGGTGATCTATTTTTTGTGTTAATTGAATGTTGGTGCATATAAACTATTATTTTAATTTATATTTATTTTGATGACTTTATACCTTTAAACTGATTTATTATGAATACTTACTCAATCAGACATTACTGTATGATGTGCTATTGTCATAAATTAGATAAGCTCTTAAATACACCTCTACCTCAATATAACTCTGTCCTCGGGTGCCAAAAAATTCTTACCGCGTTATAGGTGAAACTGCGTTATATTGAATTTGCTTTGAACAACCGGAGTGTGCAGCCCCGCTCCCGCCCCCCCCGAAGCACTGCTTTACCGCGTTATATCAAAATTTGTGTTATATCGGGTCGCGTTATATCGAGGTAGCAGTGTACAATTAATTATCATCTGGATTTTATTGTCAGTACTTAGCATTGCCAGTTCGAACAAAAATGAGACTTCACCTTCAATCATTACACCATTTTTAATTGAAATCCCATTCACATATTAACTTCTTTGAATGATATATTTGCTTTAATAAGGTCCAAGGTATGTATTTCTCCTCAAGAACTTTACCACCAGTAGTTTTCATTCTCTTACATTTGATACACAGTGAATTCTCTGAAATATCATCCACCCATACTGTATTGCATATGTGGGTAATGATTACATAAATTGTACTTTACAGCATGACTCATCTTGACTATGTGGTGCTACTCCTAACTTATTCTCAACTGAGTGCAAAAGGGATAAACATCCCCATCTCAACTGAAAATATCTGTGATATCCAACTAAATAGGAATATTTTCTGTATGTCATACTGTTTGGGGAAAACAGTTGTATGTTTATAAAACTGCCTGGATGAATGGAGATGAAGTGATTTTCCACCTATGCAATTATCTCAAAAACTGTACGCATTTGGATTGAAAAGCCTCTTCACCAGCCAGATTGCCTTGCCACTTTATGAGCTTTTCAAATATAAATATGCTATTCATAAGCAATAATGTTTTCAAAATTGTTTTTTTAAAAGAAACGTTAAGTAGAATAATGTTAGTTGCTAGATGGTGGAGGTATCACTCTCTCTCATTATTTATTTATTTAGCTGGCACAGAGTTCATAGATTTTAAGGCCAGAAGGGATCATTATGATCATCTAGTCTCACCTCCTGCATAACACAGGACAAAGAATTTCACCTAGTAATCTCTGCCTCAGACCCTTAGCCTCCATTTGAGAAACAGCATATCTTTTAGAACAATATCTAGTCTTAATTTTAGAAATTGAAAATGATGGCAGTACCTTCACTGAAAAAATTGCACCTTATTTCTCATCTGAACTTGTCTAGCTTAATATTCCAACCACTGGATCTTATTATTCCTTTACATCTCCCACAATGCAATGCAAACTCAAGCTGTGTGGTGTATCAGGAGAGCCTGGCTTATACAATACGGCGGAAGACTGAACTGCAACTCCCAGAAAGCCATGCACTAAAAAATTGAGTTTAGTTGTTTTTTTAACTGATTTGAAACTACGATTCAGGCCAATTTAATAAAACAAAATATTGTGATCCAGGTTGAACCAACTCAAAACAAAATATTTAATTTTGATTTTCCCAAGAGAAAAATGAAAACTAAAATGGAAAAAACTGACATTTTCCCATAAAAATTTGGATTTTGCAGAAAGTTATTCTGACAGAAGATTCCCCAACAGCTCTAGTAAAAAGATAGCTGTCCATGAGCCAAATGACCAACTGAAGTCATCCTTTGGGACAAATGGGGTGAAATGACTCAATTGAAAAATAATGGCCTGAGACTGGCAGGCTGATTGGTGCGTCGTTCTGTTCCCCTAACACACACTGTAACCCCACTACTCCTGTCATAACTCCACATCCTAGTGAGAAGGACAGGTGATGGCTTTAACAGGTTTTTCCCCTTGTACTAAACTAGTAGATTTACACACACACACACACACACACACACACACACACACACACACACACACACACACACACACACACCTTTTGTTTTCAGAGATCATGTGGGGAAAAATGCCAACCACACTTCTGTGCTGGATTTGCATGGATAGCTGAATAGAGCATGATTTAATGGTTGTAATATGTTCTTCATTATGAATACAGTGTACTCAAACCAACCGCTAACTGTATATTCACTCTGTGTGTGCAGTGCAGTAGCAGCGTACAAAACATGCTGTTAGATACTTTTGTTGTTGTCTGTCTGTTTACACCAAGCAATACATTTCTGTGGTATTTTGCATGCAGCAAAATTTTTGTAAGTGTTCAAGACAAAATACCCCGGGCAAGATCCCCAGAGAATGTAAACAAGCATAGTTTCATGGAGTAATGTTGTATTAAACCACTAAGGACTCCATAAACTTGAAATTGTAGTACAAGAACTACAATAAAATAAATAAAATTAAATTAAATTTAAAGGAACTGACCTTTGACTTCTACTTTGAAAGATGATAGAGCTTATAAACTAGTGAAGCTCCTTCTATGAGAACATCAATAGGATTTCAGGCACTGGTAAATATAAAGAATTAATTATTCCTATGCCCTTTCTCAGAGAGACAAAAATCTTTATCAAGAGAAGTCATAGAATCATAGAATATTAGGGTTGGAAGGGACCTCAGGAGGTCATCTAGTCCAACCCCCTACTCAAAGCAGGACCAATTCCCAACTAAATCATCCCAACCAGGGCTTTGTCAAGCTGGGCCTTAAAAACCTCCAAGGAAAGAGATTCCACCACCTCCCTAGGTAATGCATTCCAGTGCTTCACCACCCTTCTAGTGAAATAGTGTTTCCTAATATCCAACCTAGACTTCCCCCACTGCAACATGAGACCATTGCTCCTTGTTCTGTCATCTGCCACCACTGAGAACAGCCGAGCGCCATCCTCTTTGGAACCCCCCTTCAGGTAGTTGAAAGCAGCTATCAAATCCCCACTCATTCTTCTCTTCTGGATACTAAACAATCCCAGTTCCCTCAGCCTCTCCTCATAAGTCATGTGCTCCAGACCCCTAATCATTTTTGTTGCCCTCCGCTGTACTCTTTCCAATTTTTCCACATCCTTCTTGTAGTGTGGGGCCCAAAACTGGACACAGTATTCCAGATGAGGCCTCACCAATGTCAAATAAAGGGGAACAATCACGTTCCTCAATCTGCTGGCAATGCCCCTACTTATACAGCCCAAAATGCCGTTAGCCTTCTTGGCAACAAGAGCACACTCTTGACTCATATCCAGCTTCTCGTTTACTGTGACCCATAGGTCCTTTTCTGCAGAACTGCGACCTAGCCATTCGGTCCTTAGTCTGTAGCAGTGCATAGGATTCTTCCGTCCTAAGTGCAGGATTCTGCACTTGTCCTTGTTGAACCTCATCAGGTTTTTTTTGGCCCACTCCTCTAATTTGTCTAGGTCCCTCTGTATCCGATCCCTACCCTCCAACGTATCTACCACTCCTCCCAGTTTAGTGTCATCTGCAAACTTGCTGAGAGCGCAGTCCACACCATCTTCCAGATCATTAATAAAGATATTAAACAAAACCGGCCCCAGGACCGACCCTTGGGGCACTCCGCTTGAAACCGGCTGCCAACTAGACATGGAGCCATTGAGCACTACCCGTTGAGCCTGACGATCTAGGCAGCTTTCTATCCACCTTACAGTCCATTCATCCAGCCCATACTTCTTTAACTTGGCGACAAGAATACTGTGGGAGACCGTATCAAAAGCTTTGCTAAAGTCAAGGAATAACACATCCACTGCTTTCCCCTCATCCACAGAGCCAGTTATCTCATCATAGAAGGCAATTAGTTAGTCATGCGACTGCATGACAGCAGCTTCTCTTCAGCTTGTTCCATTTTTGATCAGGGCACTGTTCATTTTAAATGGGGGGGGCTAGGTATTACAATAACTGCAAATTACTCTTTCCAGCATATTTCATTAGAATTAGATCAAGTATCACAATATAGTCCCAAGAGCACAGTATTTACTAAAGTATACAAATGCCATGAAACTTTAGCTTTGTCATAATTTAAAAGAAGAATCAATAGGATTTTGCATTTTTCTCTTCTGGTTATTTCATATTTATTAGAGCAATGTTTTGAATATTAAAACATAACCCTCAAATAAGAGTTGCTGTCGCAGGGCCAGCTCCAGGGTTTTGGCCGCCCCAAGCAGCCAAAAAAAAAAAAAAGCCGCGATCGCGATCTGCGGCGACAATTCGGCAGGAGTGAGGGACCGTTCGCTGAATTGCTGCCGAATAGCTGTACGTGCCACCCCCCTCCAGAGAGGATGCCCCAAGCACCTGCTTGCCAGGCTGGTGCCTGGAGCCGGCCCTGCACTGTAGCATCCATATTTAATGCCATGGAAAAGAAGATGGAGTTATAAAGTACCCACCACTTCATTACTCACTCCTAGGACATTCAACATTAAGGCACAGAGAAGCATGTGATGTCTGATTAATAGAAAAACTGGCACTACAATTACCTGATTTAGAAGAGCACCTGTTCTACTAGTAGCTTAATTTTCATCTTTAGTAGTCACAGTTCAGTCCTGGTTGGGAGTTACAAGTAAAAATTAGTATTGTTGCTGCATCCTAGTCTTGATAGGCATCAGTCCATTTCCTCAAAGCAACACACACTTTTGTACAACAACTCAGCATGATAGGTGGTTATCTCTGCTGTGGCAATGTAAGACTAGTTCAGGTCAGAACTGAGTTGAACTAGCAGAGTTATTAGGAGACGCTTTCACAATACCTGCCCACATTGTGTCAGCATCTAGCTACTGCTCTTAGGCCCATGGGAATCCATCCCTGCAGTAAATTAAGGGTCTCTCTACTGAGAATGCCCTGCATCAATCATGGTAATGGGCTGCAAGCAGGCATTATGCCTCAGCTGGTAAATTTTCATGACAACAATTTTTCAAGGCTGTCTTGACTGTTGCTATGTGGTATATAGTGAGAGGTGGTTTCTTAGATAACTGGCTCTCTAACTATTTAAAGCTTTAAAGGTTAAATGCACATTGCACTAAATGTGTATATTTAAATCATAGCTGTTCAGAATTATATTTGTCTTTTTAAATGAGAGATCAAAGAGCATACAAAGTTCTGCTTATATTACAAAGATCGGTACCTGTGTACAATGTGTACAGACCATGTCCAGCAGATGAAAGGAAGAAAGTTCCATTAGAGGGAATGTTACAGCTGCATGCCCTATGCACAGGAATTGTCATCACAAAAGTGGTACATTACTTGAATTTAGGAGATCTAATCTGGATACAAAATACAAGTAGCTCAATTTTGAGCCCTGCAGAGATCCAGAAAATTGGCAGATCTCCCTAGCTAGGGATTTCCTTGGTGGGACAGAATCCCTGGATCACATACAGCCAACATAGCCAACTCCCTTTCTGCTGGCATAGGAACTATTTCCTTGGGAGCAAGGCAGCATCAGCACTACAATACTTCAGCAATCACTAGCTGGTGGACACTTTCAAGCCTTAACACTGATATCTGCCAAAAAAGCACTGATATATGCTTGGACGTGTATGGAAGCTCCAGATATTTTAACATGAATGAGGCAGTTGCATTATGGGGTGCTCTTGAGGCACTGACATCTGAATGCAGTGATACTAGGCTCTCATGTTGCCTAGTGAGCTAAAAAGCCTAAGTTGAATTGCTGGAGGAGCACAGTCACCCCATGTTGTTGCTGTTTCAATGTGTCAGGGAACCAAGGCAGCAATGCCATGGGAATCCTTCAAGTGCTAATGCCTGGGTATAGAAACCAGGATTCCTCACCTATCCCAAGCATCCTGTCTAGCCACACATTCCCTTCCCACCCACACCCAGGCCCCGCACCTTCACAGAAGCCTCTTGCTTCCCTAGCAACCCAAAAGTCGTGCTCAACCAGATATACCTCAAAGACCATTCTGCCTTCTTTCTACATCCCACCCCTCATGACATCCCATAGCACCATCCTGCCTCCAGAATTAATCCTCCATTCCCAGATTTCCTCCTTGCCTCCACAGAAGAGGTCATTTGTTATTGTAAGATACTTGCCCATAGGAGCCAAATATGTTTTGTGTTCATGCCAAACAGATAGAGGGAGAGAGAGAGGAAGAAATAAATTTGCCCCAAACATCTTTTTTGGACAGTGATAAACACAGGGATATCAATGTGCTCACTGTTAATACGTAAAATAGAAGCTTGCAGGAGAAAGTCACATCACTCATGGATTTTTGAAATTCCTATAATTTATTAATACAGTAAAAGCTTTGCTATCCAGCATGTTGGGGAAAAGGCGGGGGAGGGGAGAGGGAATGCCAGTTAGTCAAAAATTCCGGTTAACTAAGAGTTATACTTATCAATGGAATACCAATTTTCAAAGAAATAGAATACAATAAAATGAATAAAGTATAAAATAGTATACAGGTACTCATCAATACAGTAGTAGTAGTGCACTGCAGAGTGGTTGGTTTCTTGAAGCACTTAGGTGTATACAGGTAATGTTTTCTATACAGTAGGTTATCTTATGACACTACATATCACTATGGGCAGCGCACAGCGGACACCCAGATCACTAAAAATACACTTAGCACTAAAACTATACTGAACATAATTTAATCTTTCTTTGATTATTCAGAAGGCACTTCAGGATTTGCAGTGCCTAAGGGTCCTAATTATCAACATCAATTATCATTCTAGATGTAGAAGGTGTAGGAGATTGGGCTGAATCTGTAATGACCCTATGACACACGCTGGAAGCTGCTTTTTTGAATAATCCCCGGTATCAGCTTGCTTACTTGTCTTCTGCCTCTATCACATAAAAGTAGACTGCAGAATGTGCAATTGCATAACCTCCTGGACAGTATACTAGGCCCAGTTACTAGATTCAAGATTTGTACTGGGAGATATCAGAAATGTCAGACAACACAGCTTTTACTGTAATTCTTTAAAGGTCTACGGTAGTAACAAAGGACATTCTCACACTGATATGCTTTCACTATGCTTGCAGAACATTACCACACTCTTAAAACATCTTTGAGACCATTGAAATTACATGGTGTGGGCATGCAGCAGAAATCAGCATGATGATCTGTGTTGGCAGAAACCAATGCTTCTCCAATATATCTACTGATCCAAATACACAGTCTTCCTTCCTTTATGCCAATTGTACACATGCAACTCTATGGACTTCTGATGGAATTACTCTTGAACTACACTTCTATGAGAGGAAAAATGTTCAAGTTCTGTGTGGTAGACTTGACAAGCTTAAGGTCCAATTACTGTTCATTGGGTTTTCCCAGCCACAACTTTTATCAACATTTTACTTGGCACATACACAAAATATGCAATATTCAAGATTCAGTGTTTTTGCTGGTAATGAGGATCTAACCAGATTGTTGCTTAATCAAATATATTCATTTGACTAATAATAAAAAAAAGCTTCCCAACTATCAGTTCTTTTTTCATAACATTGACATATTTATGAATATAAAAGCTGCTTATTTTCATAATGCCAAATAGTGTACAATAAGCTATGCAAGTTCTTTTTTGTTTTCCTAGTTCACCTGGCTATTTCTCTTTACAATTTATGGTTTGTAGTATATGAGCATTTCTTTCTTTGAAGGACTATTTTTCTATTTCTAGAAATTTCGTGTAATGGCAACCCCAAGTATAGGATTGGAACTTAACTTTTGATGGGAATACTCCAGATGGATCTGTTCAGACAGACAGGCTGATTCATCCAAAACTGAATTGATCTATCACACCAGGGTTGCCTCTGTCCAATATGGCTGATGTTCAGACACTGGAAAGCTTACAAATGTAATAATCTGAACATAGAATTTATCAGGTTTCAAGACAGAGGCAACTCTAGACAGAAGACTTTCTCTATTCAAACGAAAAGGCTGGGCTTTGATAAGATGGTCAGGAACAGCAGCTCAGTCATTTATTTTTGAATCCTGGCTTTCTAATTAGAGCACATCAGTGACACAATGAACCATTAGTTGTTACTCTATCACTCACTTCCTTCTCTTTTGACATACAGTACTGAAGACACGTCAAAATCTATACATAGTGACATAGTTTTAAATGTAATTCAACTAGTCTGATGGTCTAAGCATTGTGTTGATCACATGAGGTGGAATGGAATCTAGGTTCATGGGCGGCAGGTATCGTGGGGAGGGTAAGCCTCCTGGGCAGGGCCATGGCCTGGGTTACATGCTCCACCCCTCCCTCCCTCTCCCCTGAAGCTGGCAACAGCTCAGCTCCAGCCAGCGTCCCAGGTCGGTGCTTGGG